>NC_029785.2:98368203-98368413 GCF_000816755.2 Arachis ipaensis | reverse complement strand
AAGGTCCAGGCATGGCCGAGATGGCCAGCCCCCTAAACGAGCTCCTAAGATGACTAAGATGAATAATGAAATAAAACTGAGACCAAAGATGCCTAATACAATAGTAAGAGGTCCTATTTATAATAAACTAGTCTACATGAGTAACAGAAATAAGTAATTGATGCATAAATCCACTTCCGGGGCCCACTTGGTGTGTGCTTGGGCTGAGAT
>NC_029785.2:98367197-98368177 GCF_000816755.2 Arachis ipaensis | reverse complement strand
CCATTTGTGGAGTTGAACGCCAGTTTTTATGCCAGTTTGGGCGTTCAACTCTGGTTTTGGATCCTTTTCTGGCGCTGGACGCCAGATTTGGGCAGAAGGCTGGCGTTGAACGCCAGTTTACGTCGTCAATTTTTGGCCAAAGTATGGACTATTATATATTGCTGGAAAGCCCTAGATGTCTACTTTCCAACGCAATTAGAAGCGCGCCATTTCGAGTTTTGTAGCTCCAGAAAAGCCACTTTGAGTGCAGGGAGGTCAGAATCCAACAACATCAGCAGTCCTTTTTCAACCTCTGAATCTGATTTCTGCTCAAGTCCCTCAATTTCAGCCAGAAAATACCTGAAATCACAGGATGTCCTTGAGCTCTTCTATGTCTCTTCCTTGTCTTTGCTGCTCCTCCTTCATTGCTTTTAGATCTTCTCTGATTTCATGAAGGACGAAGGAGTGCTCTTGATGTTCCATCCTTAGTTGCTTCCAATAATTGTGTGGAAGAGAATGTATCCCCTGAGGTATCTCAGGGATCTCTTGATTTGCAGTCAAATGTTCTACCACTGAGTTATAGATCCTTTACATAATTGTTTTACCACACCAAACTTAGAATGTTGCTCGCCCTCGAGCAAAAGAAGAAGGAATAGATGAAGAAGAAGATGTGGAAATAAAAACTAGGATTATGAGGAGGTAAAGTGGGGATCCTGTGGGGTCCACAGATCCTGAGATGATCCTGTGGTGTCCACAGATCCTGAGGTGTCAAGGTATTTACATCCCTGCACCAATTTAGGCATGCAAAATGCCCTTGCACACAACTCTGGGCGTTCAGCGCCAGGTTGGTGCCCATTTTGGGCGTTCAACGCCCCTTTGCTGCCATTTCTGGCGTTGAACGCCAGAACCATGCTTGTTCTGGGCGTTCAGCGCCAGGATGCTCCTATTCTAGGCGTTTAGCGCCAGAACTATGCTCTGTTCTGGCGTTTGAACGCCAGACA
>NC_029785.2:98362935-98364245 GCF_000816755.2 Arachis ipaensis | reverse complement strand
TCTCTTCTGAGGCAATGTCAGTTGATCCAGATCACTTAGTTCATTGATGAACAAGGGAGGTTCAACTTCCCAAGCATCAATGCCAAACAATTTGGCATTCAGCTTCATGATTGCACCAAGAAACTTGGCAGTTTGCTCTTCAGTAACATCCTCATTCTCTTCAGAAGAGGAATACTCATCAGAGCTCATGAAGGGCATAAGGAGGTTCAATGGGATCTCTATGGTCTCTAGATGAGCCACAGAGTCCTTTGGTTCCTCAGAGGGAAGCTCCTTATTGATCACTGGACGTCCCTGGAGGTCTTCCTCCTTGGGATTCACGTCCTCTCCTCTCCTCACAGGTTCGGCCATGGCTCTTATGTCAATGGCCTTGCACTCTCCTTTTGGATTCTCTTCTGTATTGCTCGGGAGAGTACTAGGAGGGATTTCAGTGATCCTTTTACTCAGCTGGCCCACTTGTGCTTCCAGATTTCTAATGGAAGACCTTGTTTCATTCATGAAACTTACAGTGGCCTTAGATAGATCAGAGACTCGATTTGCTAAATTAGAAGCGTTTTGTTCAGAGTTCTCTGTCTGTTGCTGAGTTGATGATGGAAAAGGTTTGCTATTGCTAAACCTGTTTCTTCCACCATTATTAAAGCCTTGTTGAGGCTTTTGATCTTTCCATGAGAAATTTGGATGATTTCTCCATGTTGAGTTATAGGTGTTTCCATAAGGTTCACTTAAGTAATTTACCTCTGCTATTGCAGGGTTCTCAGGATCATAAACTTCTTCTTCAGAAGAAGCCTCTTGAGTACTGTTGGATGCAGCTTGCATTCCATGCAGACTCTGTGATATCATATTGACTTGCTGAGTCAATTTTTTGTTCTGAGCCAATATGGCATTCAGAGTATCAATCTCAAGAACTCCCTTCTTCATAGGCGTCCCATTATTCACAGGATTCCTTTCAGAAGTGTACATGAACTGGTTATTAGCAACCATGTCAATGAGTTCTTGAGCTTCTGCAGGCGTTTTCTTTAGGTGAATGGATCCACCTGCAGAAGTGTCCAGTGACATCTTTGATAGCTCAGATAAACCATCATAGAATATATCCAGGATGGTCCATTCTGAAAGCATGTCAGAGGGACACTTTTTGGTCAACTGTTTGTATCTTTCCCAAGCTTCGTAGAGAGATTCACCTTCTTTTTGTCTGAAGGTTTGAACATCAGCTCTAAGCTTGCTCAGCTTTTGAGGAGGAAAGAACTTGGCTAAGAAAGCCGTGACCAGCTTATCCCAAGAGTTCAGGCTATCCTTAGGTTGAGAGTCCAACCATA
>NC_029785.2:98321322-98362795 GCF_000816755.2 Arachis ipaensis | reverse complement strand
AAAGGTTATCTCTGGATTGTTGTATTTTAGCTTCTCTTAATTTTCTCTTCAGAGTCCTTTCAGGTTCTGGATCTGCTTCCACAAGAATGTTCTTATCCTTGCTCCTGCTCATACAAGGAAGAATGGACAGAAAAATAATAATAATAATAGAGATCCTTTATACCACAGTATAGGGATCCCTTTGTAAGTAGAAGAAGATGGGGAGATAAAGGATGTGATGTAAAGGAAGAAACACAACTGTGAGGATTGGAATGTGAGATGAGATGTTAGGACATGAATGAATAAATAGAATGAGATGGGGGAGGAATAATTTTCGAAAATTATTTTGAAAAAGAGTTAGTGATTTTTGAAAATTGGTTTTTGAAAATTAGTTAGTATTTTTTGAAAATTTTTGAATTCAAAAATAAAAAATAAAAATAATTAGTTAATAAAAAAGAAATTTTTGAAAAAGAGGGAAGATAATTTCGAAAATTAGAGAGAGAGAGTTAGTTAGGTAGTTTTGAAAAAGTTAAGAGACAAACAAAAAGTTAGTTAGTTAGTTGAAACAAATTTGAAAAGATAAGAAGTTGGGAAGTTAGAGAAGATATTTTGAAATCAAATTTTGAAAAAGATAAGATAAGAAGATATTTTTTTTTTTTTGAAAAGATATGATAGAAATTAGTTTTTGAAAAAGATTTGATTTTTAAAATCACAATTAATGACTTGATCCATAAGAAATCACAAGATATGATTCTAGAACTTAAAGTTTGAATCTTTCTTAACAAGCAAGTAACAAACTTCAAATTTTTGAACCAAAACATTAATTGACTATGTTATTTTCGAAAATTTGATGGAAAAATAAGAAAAAGATTTTTGAAAAATATTTTTTTGAATTTTCGAAAATAACTAAAATTTTGAAAAAGATTTGATTTTTGAAAGAGATTTTGAAAAAGATAAGATTTTCAAATTGAAAATTTGATTTGACTCATAAGAAACAACTTGATTTTAAAAAATTTTGAAAAAGTCAATCCAAATTTTTGAATTTGATGAGAGAAAAAGGGAAAGGTATTTTTTTGATTTTTGAAATTTTTATGATGCAAGAGAAAAACACTAAAAAGATGCAATGCATGAAAATTTTTTAAATCAAAACATGTGATGCATGCAAGAATGCTATGAATGTCAAGATGAACACCAAGAACACTTTGAATGTCATGATGAACATCAAGAACATATTTTTGAAAAATTTTTTTTGCAAAGAAAACATGCAAGACACCAAACTTAGAATTCTTTAATGCTTACGCACTAAGAATTCAAGAATGCATATGAAAAACATGAAAAGACACAAAACAAAAAATCATCAAGATCAAACAAGAAGACTTACCAAGAACAACTTGAAGATCATGAAGAACACTATGAATGCATGATATTTTCGAAAAAATGCAAGATGCATATGCAATTGACACCAAACTTATAACCTGACTCAAGACTCAAACAAGAAACACAAAAATATTTTTGATTTTTATGATTTTCTAATTTTTTTGTATTTTCTTTTAATTTTTTCGAAAATATTTGGGAAAAAGGAAGCAATAAATTCATAGTCCTCAATCAAAATCCTGGGAATTAGATATGGCTTAATAGCCAGCCAAGCTAAAACATGTTATATGAGACACTAGAATTCATTCTCAAAAATTTTAAAAAAAATATATTTTTGAAAACATTTTTATTTATTTTTTTTTTTCGAAAATAGATGAGAGATTTTTGAAAATATTTTTGAAATATTTTTGAAAACAAAACGAAAAGCCCTAAAAGTAACTAGATCCTACTAAAAACATACTAAAAACAATGTCAAAAAGCGTATAAATTATCCGCTCATCACTTATCCACATGTAGGTGAAAAGAGTTTTGAAGAAGGTTGAAGAAAGAAGGAATGGCTAGGAGCAAGAGAGAACAAAAAGCTTGAGCCAAAGTTTGCCTCAAACTTTGGCTCAAACTTTTGGAAGAATTGAAAACACCCCAGAGGAAAAAAGCTTGAGCCAAAGTTTGCCTCAAACTTTAGCTCAAACTTTTGGGAAAAAAGCTTAAGCCAACGTTTGCCTCAAACTTTTTGGCAAACGTTGGCATCACAAAACCTACACCCTGGAGGAGAAAAGCTTGCGCCAACGTTTGCCTCAAACTTTTTGGCAAACGTTGGCGCCACACTTGCAAACCCTGGAGGAGAAAAGCTTGCGCCAACGTTTGCCTCAAGCTTTTTGGCAAACGTTGGCGCCACACATATACACAACACAAGGGGACCAACGTTTGAGCAAAAGTTTGACCTCAAACTTTAGCCCAAACGTTGGTAGCAGCAAGTGAAGCCATCTGGTATAAAAAGTTTGAGTAAAAGTTTGCCTCAAACTTTTACTCAAACTTTTATGATTCTTGACCCGGTTCATAATGGGTTTCTCTCCAACTCCAAGAGCAATCAACAGAGGCTCTTATCAACCCAATTCCATCAAGAGCAAAGGCCCAATTCAAGGCTTGAAGACCATTTGAAGAAAGTGTATAAATAGCTTAGGATTTAAGTTTTAAAGGGAGCTTTTCTTGAGAGAATTTTCAGAACACTTACAGTGGAGAGCACCTTGACATTTTTTTGCATTGTTGTTTTTAGAATTCAAGAGAATTAGGGAGGAGAATTGATCTCTCTTCTTCCTTGTTCTTGTTTGAGCACTTTTTACTTTTCTTGTTTCGGATCTTGGGTGGAGAATTGAAGAACTTCCGTTTCAATCTCACCTTGAGATCTCGTTTAATTTTCTGCATAATTGAATTTCCATTTCTGTTAACTGCTTCGGCTTCTACTCTTCTGCAATTTACATTTCTTTATTTCCTTTGCAATTGTTCTTGCTGGATCTAGGAAGGCAGTGAGATCTAGACTTGGCTATCTAGTCTCGAGTCCTGAGATCTATAGCTTCCAACTTACTTTCCATGCAATTTAAATTCTGTTAATCACAAATCACTCAACCAAATCTTGATTCGCTTGACTAAATCAACCACTAAACTGAAATTGCTCAATCCTTCAATCCCTGTGGGATCGACCTCACTCACGTGAGTTATTATTACTTGATACGACCCGGTGCACTTGCCGGTGAGTTTTGTGTGTTTGGAATTCTTTTTCCAAAAATACACATCAGTGACAAGGCTAGAAGAAAGAGATCCTGGCCCAATTCCAGCGGCATCACCTGAGCCGGTTATAGAGGATTACAGTTGTGGAGCTTCTTAGATCCTCATCTCCCAGATTGCATGTATGCACAGAAGACCATTGACGAACGGATTTTTTTGCTGGTAAAGAATTCACAGTATATTCTTGTTGCAAGTATAGTTTCTAAACTAACAGAAAATCCTTTCGTACAAACAAAAATTTGGTTGTCATAAGTAACAAACCCCTAATAAAATTGATAACCGAAGTATTTAAACCTCGGGTCGTCTCTCAAGGAATTGAAGGGAGGTGTGGTTATTATTGGTTATGAGATAGTATATTTTTGGGGTTTTGAATAAGGAACAAGAAAAGTAAATTGCAAGAAATTAAATTAATAACTTAGAAAACTCTTGGAAAGGTATGAAAATTAGAAGTCCTATCCTAGTTATCCTTATCAATTGTGATGAAAATTATTCGTTGCTCCCACTTAGTTATCCTCTAACTATGAAGGAAGGTCAAGTGGATAAATCAATATGAATCCTCAAGTCCTAGTCAACTCCCAAGGAAAGACTAGAGTCAGTGGAATTCAAGTCGATTAGCAACTTTCAATTAACAATCAACAAAGGAGTTTGATAACTCAAGCATCTCCAATTAATCAATTCAAGCTAAGAATGTAAAAAGCTGAATTAAAATCATAAATATGAAATGCCTTTAATTTCATTAAATAAAGAAATCAAATCTAACATGGAGTTCATTAACCAAATTGGGAAAATAAATAAACTAGAATGCTAGAACAAATAAAAGTAGAAGAGAAAATAAATTAAAGGAACGTTGAACCTGGAACTGAGAAGAAGTAATCCTAAAACTAAGAGAAATCCTAAAACATAGAGAGAGGAGAGAGCCTCTCTCTCTAGAAGCTACATCTATAACCTAAATTATGAATAATGAATTGTGTCTCGATGAATGAGTTAATTTCCCCACTCTGTAGCCTCTAATCTATGTTTTTTAGGTCGAAAATTGGGTCAAAAATAGCCCAGAAATCGCCCCCAGTGATTTCTACAGTTGCAGTACATCGCGCATGTCGCGCGTACGCGCCGATGGACTTTTCTCCAATGTGCGCGTGGGCGTCAAGTATGCGTGTGTGTCGCCTAGATGTAGGGCCACAATGAAAAATTATATATCATTTCGAAGCCCCAGATGTTAGCTTTCGAACGCAACTGAAACAGCCTCATTTGGACCTCTGTAGCTCAAGTTATGATTGATTGAGTGCAAAGAGATCAGGGCTGACAGCTTTGTAGTTCCTTCAGCTTCTTGTATTCCTTCCACTTTTGTATGTTTCCTTTCTATCCTCTAAGTCATTCCTACCCTGTAATCTCTGAAAACACTTAACACACATATCATGGCATCGAATGATAATAAGAGAGAATTAAAATTAGTAATTTAAGGCCAAAGAAGCATGTTTTTAATCAAAGCACAGAATTAGGAAGAAAAATGTAAAACATGCGAATTCAATTAACAAGTGTGAGAATAGTGGATAAAATCCACTCAATTAAGTACAAAATATACCACAAAATAGTGGTGTATCAAATCTCCCCACACTTAAACATTAGCATGTCCTCATGCTAAGCTCAAGAGAAACTATAAGAGTGAAGAGGAATGGTAGAAGGTACGAAATGCAACCTATCTATATGAATGCAACTACATGCAAAATGTTTCTACCTACTTGGTTAAAAGTAAACAAATCCTTCAAGAAGAAATATGAACTAGATCTCACTAATTCAAATCATAAAATAAGGTACAAGTAAACTTGCAAAAGAAATTAGCTCGTGAAAGCCGGGAACAAAGAATTGCGTATCGAACCCTCACTGAAATTGTATGCACTCTAATCGCTTAGGTGTTTAAGGTTCGATCTCTCAATTCTCTACTAATCTTGCTTTCTAAGGCTTGCTCTTCATCTAACAATCAACAAAAATCTGAATCCTTAATTAACCTAAACTTCCCACCTAACTTAAGACAATCCATGTAATCAGAATATAAAATCTAACTACTCATTAACTATGTTTTCCACATATTCATGCATCCGAATTTGAGTACAACTCATATGCATTGATATTATTTACTTTGGGGCATTTTGTCCCCTTTTTATTGTTTGCTCTTTTTCTTTTCTTTTTCTCTTTTTTTTGTTTGTATTTTATTATTATTATTTTTTTTCTTTTGTTCTATGTTTTTTTTTCACTGCATATAATTAAGGTATGGAACGCATAAACATGTCCTCAAAATTCTTTTTCACATTTTCTCAAGAATATACAACACCCAATTCTCAAACCAAATGTTTTCAATCCCAATTTCCCCACACTTAATTCGTGAGCACTCTCACTAGTCCAAGCTAACCAAGGATTCAAATTAAGGACATTATTGTTTTCTGCTTAGAGTTAATGATGTGCTAAAGTAAAGAACAAAGGGGTAAAATAGGCTCAAAATTGGTTTGCAAGGGATAATGAAAGGTAAGGCCATATGGGTATGTAAGCTTGGTGAAATAAGGCCTCAATCATGTAAGTGTATGCATACATCAAATAATGGAAATATAGAATTAAGCAAGACAAAGATCATAATTTTAGAGAAAACAACACACACCAAAAATAAAATATTAGTTGATAAGATGCAACCAATCAATTAGGCTCAAAATCTCACTGGTTTTGTGTGTTCGAGCTCTAGAACCATGTTCCAAAAATAAATTTCTTCAAACAAATTTAACAAAAATTTTAATTCAAATTAGTGAAATGCTGTATTATTTCAAATTAGTTTCTTGAAAAAGAAAATATTACTTCAACCAAGTAGTACATACATGCAAGTAATTAACTACACATGCAATCTACTATGCAATGCAACAACTCAGTAACAACGAAAACTAAACATTGGTGTTGAAAAGAGAGTAACTAACCCACGGAGATCGGTATCGACCTCCCCACACTTAAAGATTGCACTGTCCTCGGTGCATGCAAAGATGCGCAAGTGGGCGGGTGGCTCCAACTGATGCTTTTTCTCCAAAGATTGTGCCGCAGACTTGTTTATTGCTCCAGGTTGAAAAGTTTTCCTTTTCCCTCTTGGTGGCCATCCTAAAAGAAGAGAAAAAGGAAGGAAAAGAACCCACAAGCAAAGATATAAAAAGAAATAGAACATAGGTAGGCTAATGCCAAATAGTAAGGTGCTCAACTACATGGTAGCTACAACATGTAAGTGAGAAAATAATAGAAGCACAGGGTGTGTCAACTAGATAGCAAACAAGTTAAGAAGCACCCATTACAATGTAGGAAATATGCAGCAGATGAGTAAGGAAATTTAACACCAATGTGAAAATAAGAGATATAAAGAGAAAAGGAGAGGAAACAACAAAGTTAAAATGCCATGAATGCGAGTATGCAAATGGAATAAACAAAAGAGAAAGAAAGAGCATAAGGAGGAGAAGGGAGGAGAGAAATTTGAAAGCTGGCAGCGCAATCGACGCGCACGCGTACGGTACGTGTACGCGTGCATTGAGAGAAAAGAAAGGGCACGGAGGCACACAGTGCGCAGACACGTAGGTGGCCATGTGTGGAAAAGGACGCGCACGCGTCATGGACGCGTACACGTCGGTGAATTTGTGCCTTGAGCACAGTACCAGCCCCAGTCCAGCATAACGCTCGGGTAAGACGAGGTTTTCCGCCGATTTTCCAAACCACGCGGATGCGTGGGTCGCCAAAAGTGGAAACGGCGCGCATGCGTACAATGTGCTTGCACGTGGGCGGGATTGTGCCTAAGGCACATTTCTCGCCCAGCTCCCACGCCACTCTCTGTTTAACCTAACCCATTTCGCATCCACAAAGGATGTGGATGTGCACTAGGTGCTGGCGCGTCGATCCCCTTCTTTTTTTATGCAGAGTGCAAAATGCAGAATGCAGATGATTATGCAGAAATTATGAATGAACACTAGTAAAAATAAAATAAAATAAGACTAAGAATAAAGAGGAACGATTATACCATGGTGGGTTGTCTCCCACCTAGCACTTTGCTTTTATGTCCTTAAGTTGGATATTTGGTGAGCTCCTTGTCATGGTGGCTTGTGCTTGAACTCATCCAGAAATCTCCACCAATGTTTGCAATTCCAATAGCCTCCGGGGTCCCAAACTAGGCACATAAAGCCTTCGAGCTAGTTAAAGCAAGTGACATGGCTCTGGGAGTGTTGATTGTTAGAATGAATTCCAGGGTCCCAAACCTTGCTTTTGCTCCCGTCTTCTTGTTGATCATCATTTTTCCACTTGGGTGGTGAGCAATTGGAATTTTCACTGAGACATCCAAACAACCTCCTAGACCCATTTAATCGAGCTCTACACCAAGCCTTGCACTTCAACTTGGAGCGTGCAACCATATTGAACCTTGCATGACAACTCTTACCACTAACCATCTCCTTCTTACTCTTATAGCCACAAAGAGCTCTAAGTTGCCCATCCGTCTCAAGCAAAGCATATTCAAGTGGGCTAATTAAGCTTAGAGATAAAAGATTTATCCACTTGAATGATGGAATGGATGGTGATGGCTTTAGGGGCAAAGTCTCCAATAACTTTGGCAAGGTGATTTCCAGCTCCATTTCCTTGAGCTCTTGCTTGACAACTTCCACCTCTTTGCAAGCTTCTTCAATTTCAACCTCTTCCTCTTGGTAGCTTTCTTCCAATTCATTCTCTTCTTCATTACTTACCAAGGGCATGGGAGATTGTGCTTCTTCTTCTTTAATATCCATCTCTTGATCAACCTCTGCACAGTCTTCAACCATGATATGCCTTGGAGGTTGTACACCCTCCTCAACATCAACATCAAACACCTTGGTAGGAGGCTCTATGACTGGACTTTCCCATGGAGGTTTCGCATCTCCTAAGTCTGCAACCATTTCTTCCTCTTCAATAATTACTGCTTTATCCAGTTGTTTTAGTATAAAATCGTACTCCTCCTTGATGATTTCCTTTCCATGACAACTCCTTTCAACTATTCCTTCATCTTCAAGGGTCTCTCCTACCTCCACATTTTGGGCCTCCTCTTGCTCCTCTGGAAATAAAACTGCGTGTAACCGATCTATTGCGTCCCTAAGATGATTATTTCTCTCTTGTTCTGGGTCAGTAGCATCATTGGGATCATGTTGTTCTTGGATTGATGGATGTGGGTGCTCTTCCATGGAGGGTGGTGATGGGATGGAGAGATCATTATGGGGTTGAAAAGGGGGTGCACTAGAGCTTGAGGGTTGATTGTTGGAGGTATTCATTGATCCAATCTGTGAGGCAAGAGCTTGTACAACAGAGGTCAGACCGTTTTGGGTGGAGTTAAGTGTGCTTTCCATGGCCTTTTGTCCTTGTGCAAGAGATTGAAGCATCTCGTCATAGGAAGATGGAGGAGAGCAATTGTTTTGGAATTGAGGTGGTTCTATGTATGGTTCATAAGGCTCGTATGGTGGTTGGTGTGATGGATAAGGATTAGGGTCATATGGAGGTGAATGGTGGAAATGGGCTTGTGAGTGTGGGGTTCAAAGTTATGTTGAGGAGGTGGTTCATAAGCATATGGTGGGCTTGTTGGTAACTATAAGAGGGTCCACCATATTCATCATCTTGGTACGCATCTTGGAATGGCTCTTGACCATAGTAATTTGGTGGAGGTTGGTTGTCACGAAGAGGTCCACCATAACTATTGTCTTGGTATGCATCATAGAATGGTTGTTGGTTATAGCGCATTGGAGGGGATTGTTGCCAAGAGGGTTGATGAAATCCTTGTGACTCCTCCCATCTTTGATTGTTCTAACCTTGATGCATGTTCTCATTATAGCTTCCATTCCCTACAACATAATTGGAACCAAACTCATAGCGACAGGGGTGAGAATTCATAGTAACTAATAAAAATTAAAAACAAAAACAAATAAACAAGCAAAAAGTAAATATTTACAATAACCAAAAATAAGGCACACGTTTGCAATTCCCCAGCAACGGCGCCATTTTGACAAATAGATTTTTTTTGCTGGTAAAGAATTCACAATATATTCTAGTTGCAAGTATAGTTTCTAAACTAACAGAAAATCCTTTTGTACAAACAAAAATTTTGTTGTCACAAGTAACAAACCCCTAATACAATTAATAACTGAAGTATTTAAACCTCGGGTCGTCTCTCAAGAAATTGCTGGGAGGTGTAGTTATTATTGGTTATGAGATAGTATATTTTTGGGATTTTGAATTAGGAATAAGAAAAGTAAATTGCAAGAAATCAAATTAATAACAAAGAAAACTCTTGACAAGGTATAAAAATTGGAAGTCCTATCCTAGTTATCCTTATCAATTGTGATGAGAATTGTTCGTTGCTCCCACTTAGTTATCCTCTAACTATGAAGGAAGGTCAAGTGGATAAATCAATATGAATCCTCAGGTCCAAGTCAACTCCCAAGGAAAGACTAGATTCAGTGGAATTCAAGTCGATTAGCAACTTTCAATTAACAATCAACAAAGGAGTTTGATAACTCAAGCATCTCCAATTAATCAATTCAAGCTAAGAATGTAAAAAGCTGAATTAAAATCATAAATATGAAATGCCTCAAATTTCATTAAATAAAGATATCAAATCTAACATGGAGTTCATAAACCAAATTGGGAAAATAAATAAACTAGAATGCTAGAACAAATAAAAGTAGAAGAGAAACTAAATTAAAGGAACATTAAACCTGGAACTGAGAAGGAGAAATCCTAAAACCTAGAGAGAGGAGAGAGCCTCTCTCTCTAGAAACTACATCTAAAACCTAAATTGTGAATAATGAATGGTGTCTCGATGAATGAGTTGATTCTCCCACTCTGTAGCCTCTAATATGTGTTTTTTGGGCCGAAAAATTGGTCAAAAACAGCCCAGAAATCACCCCCAGCGATTTCTACAGTTGCAGTACGTCATGCATGTCGCGCGTACGTGCCAGGTGCACGTGCGCGCCGATGGACTTTTCGCCAATGTGCATGTGTGCGTCAAGTGTACGTGCGCATCACCTAGCTGTATGGCCACTATGAAAAATTATATATCATTTTGAAGCCCCCGGATGTTAGCTTTCCAACGTAACTAGAACCACCTCATTTAGACCTCTGTAGCTCAAGTTATGATCGATTGAGTGCAAAGAGATCAGGGCTGACAGCTTTGTAGTTCCTTCAGCTTCTTGTATTCCTTCCACTTTTGCATGCTTCCATTCCATCCTCTAAGTCATTCTTGTCCTGTAATCTCTGAAAACACTTAACACACATATCATGGCATCGAATGATAATAAGAGAGAATTAAAATTAGTAATTTAAGGCCAAAGAAGCATGTTTTCAATCAAAGCACAGAATTAGGAAGGAAAATGTAAAACATGCGAATTCAATTAACAAGTGTGAGAATAGTGGATAAAATCCACTCGATTAAGTACAAAATATACCACAAAATAGTGGTGCATCAACCGTGCAACAATTAAGTGTGGGGGAGGATCCGTAACTTTGGGGAGGTAAAATTCTCTTTCTTAATACTTTGCAATACTTTCTAGTCTTTAGTAATTAGGTCTTTTGTGAATATTGATTAGAATTTCAATTTTATTGCACTTTACTTAGATTGTCTATACATATATCTTAGTTAATTGTAGCTCTATGGCAGTAAATATTTGCATTTGCATGTTGCATGGAATAGGAAATAAGTTTGGTGAAAACAAGAAATTTTCAAGAAATCTCTTAGGGCATTCCATTAATTAGATTTGAGAACTTGTTTTTCAACTTGGTTGAAATATACTTCTTAGGGAACATAGAAAAGAGCTAGAACAAAACACCTAGTGAGATTTGAGCTTTAATTGTGTGGTTGCACATTTTCAACAACAAAAATTTGTTCTTGTGTGTTATACTCCTTTATGATTGCGATCTTAGATTTGCTTGAATCTTTATGTCCTATATTTGATGTTTTAAATACATTTAGTATGATTGAGTCCTTTTTTTGAAATTTAACTCACTTAGCCTATATAGCCAACCCTTACAAGTACCATTGTAACCCACTTTTGAGCCTTTTAATTTCCCTTTTTGTTTTGATTTTAAGCACATCATTCTCCCTAAAGCAAAAAATCATTAATGTCCCTGGATTGCTTCTTTGATTAGCTTGGGTTGAGTAGTGTGTGTTACTCAAGTGTGGGGGGAGGGGGGAATTTATTGGGAATCATTGGTGATGAAATTACATTCGGTTTCCATTAAGAAAAAAATTTGAAAAATGGGTGAACACTCATGCATTCATCATTTAAAATATATGCAATTTTTTTTGTTGACAAATACAAAGAAATTTTGATTTGAAAAAAAAAATCATCATCAATCTTGGGCATAATACCATTTGAAATAAAGAGTTAAATAAAGAATGCATATGTATGTATCTTGGAAAGAAAATGCATGAGCGAATGTGAGAAAATAGATAAATGGGAATTAGGGTGTTTTTCTTATGTGTAAAATAGGATGATATAGGATTAGGTGGGTTGCTTGAGCTAATCAAAGAACCAATTTACTAGTCCACTTAACTATATTAATCCTACCCTTACCTTAGCCCCATTACCACCCTCCAAAGACCTCATGATATTTGTATTCATGCATCAATATTTGTTGATTGTTAGATGATTAGCAAATCCTAGAAAAACATTATTAAAGGAGCATTAAGTGATTAAGCCCCACACACTGAGCGGTTAGAGTGTATACACATCCGGTGAGGGGTTCGATTGCTCAATTTTATGCTTCCATATTTTACATTGTGTTTTTCACAAGTTGTGGAATTGATTTTTGAAAACCTTAAATCAATCTTTGGATGTTGATCATATTGCATTGATTCCTTACCTTGGCCCTAATGATCTATCTTGAATTAATTGGAGATCTCTTGTTTGTTTCTTTTGCAAAACTCAATAGGAAACCATAGTGTAGAAATAGGTAGTCAATATTTTGCTTAGTTGCATGCATGTAGTTAGTACATTAAATAAGTCATTGCCCTTTAACCTTTCTCCTTTCATTGAGATTAGCATGAGGACATGCTAGTGTTTAAGTGTGGGGGAATTGATGAATCCATATTTAATGGTAATTTTTTGTCGGAATTGAGTGGATTTCATCATGCAAACCTACATTTATTCCTTTAAATAGCATGCTTTTGAGTTTTCCTCCCAAATTATGCTTGATTACGAAAACATGCTCTTTTGTTCTTAATTTAATCAATTTTATTCCATTTGCATTCCATTCGATACCTTGATATTTTTGGTGAGTGATTTTAGATGTAATAGGTAGGAATGGCTAGGTAAGAATGGAAGAGAAGGATGGAAAAGGGAGGAAACATGAAGAAAACAAAGGAAAAAAGCTTTGCGAAGTGTGCGCACAACCTGAGATTCGGTCAAGTGTGCGTACGCATAGGTACCAGCGCGTGCCTTCATTTAAAAGTCACGTGACTCGCGTTTGAAAGGCTTTGAAGGCCCAAATCTGATGGCCTAGAGCTCATATGGAGGGGGCAACACTTGAGGAAACATAGCATATCATTAGGAGTAGTGTTAGATAGTTTTAGGAGGCTTTAGGTTTTAGTTTTCTCTAAGTTTTCTCTCAACTCTCTTAGGATTTTCATTAGGGTTTATATTCCAAGTGATATTTCCATTTTTGATCTTGGATTTTTGCTTGCCTCCATTGTAAGTATTTCTTAATTGCTCTCTTTTATTGCGACAATTTTGGTACTCTTTCTTGTAGTTAAAGACATATTGTTAATATATATACTTTTTGCAATTTTGATTCCTTGTTGATGAATTTGATGATTGATGATTATTATATGCTTGGTTGAGTTGCTATTGTTGCTTTTGATCATTTATTGCTCATAGTTTCAAACATTTTCTCAATTTTGTCATGTTTTATGTTTATGTCCACCAAGTATTTGTGGAAATGTCAACTTTGATTATGAGATAAATTTCTACCTTTTGGCTTGGGGAAAATGAGCATATGGGTACTAGAGTTGGAATGTCCAACATTTAGTGATAATTCTTAGATTGTTAATTGTTTTTATTTCCGCTAACGCTAGCTTTTTACTAAGGTAATTAGTAAGTAAGCTAGGATTTATGGATTAAGAACAATTATGCTCACTTGACCTCTCCTTCGATGTTAAGGGTAAACTAAGTGAGATTAATCCATCATAATTGTTATAGTTGTGGTTACAACAAGGAAATGATCTCCTAGCTCATCCCAAGCTAAGATGCCATTTATGCTTTGAATTACATACACACACATCAATCACTTTTACATCTTACTTGTTCATATTACGTAGCTAGTTCTTTAATTCCTTTATTAGTTCATTAATTGAAATTTTGATTGTTCTTTTATTCCTTTAATTGTTCATTTCTTTATTTAAAACCCTTTGATTATCACAACTGAAATTGTGCACTATTGGTCACTAGCTCCTTGGGAAGAAGACCCGAGATTCTACACCCGGTTTAAATTGGTTTTAAATTATGACATCTCTAATCTAAACTTTGGTTACGAGTCGCCTTGTCGGAGCACGCACACAAGAGTGTGCATCGCCAAACAAACTAGAACTCACAATTTCTGCAACATCACAGAATTTAGATTTTTGACACCAACTTCCAACGATCAGATCTTTTTCTACAAAATTTCGATTTCCATGAAATCTATACCATTTTAAAGCTCTTTGAATTAGCTTTAATTTGATACAAAATTCAATCAATTTCAAAAATTCTAGCTCGAGATATGATCCGCTAAAGTTGGCCTAAAATCTGTTTTTACCAAAAACCAGTCCTAATGTATCTAAATTATATTCATATATCTTCCAATTTATTCCACAACCTACTGATGAGCAAATTATTGTGTCAATTTAGAATTTCTCTTATAGAAATAATTTCTTCGTTGCAAGTATAGCTTCCAAACTAACAAACAATCCTCCCAATCAAAAATTTGAGTTGTCACATGTACAAACCCCAATAAGAATTAACCGAAGTATTTAAACTCTGGGTCGTCTCACGAGGAATTGCAATGAAGTGTATGCTTATTGGCTATGAAGGGGGCAAGGAGGTTTGATTTATAAAGGCCAAGAAATTAAATGTGCAAGAAAGGTAAATCAAGTAAGCAATTAAAGAAAGCAATTAATAAGGAGAGACATTCATGGCAAGGGTTGAGAACATAGGCTTTCTATCCTAGTCATGCAATGATCAATTCATCTTATTTAGTCAACTCCAACAAATGGAAGAAGGTATCATGTCATCTTCACATAGGGAGAATGTCAAACAAAACTAGTTAATCATGTCACAATAATAAACAAGAATTTATCTCATTACGTCATCCCCAAAGATGGAAGAAGGTATCATATTATCTTCACACTCCAAGAAAGTCTAACAAGACTAGCTAATCTCAATCCAAAGGTCCTAATAGACTCACTAAGTGAATTAGCAAGAGATTAGAGTTAATGGAAACAATACTAGCTAACAACTCTAGATCACCAACATGAGTTGGGTTTTCATGACTCAAGATTGCCTAATTACTCTTTCCAAGCCAAGAATGCTCAAAATCTACTCTAAAGCCTAACCAAGCATTTTGTCAAACACTTGGTGGGTACAAATGGAAAACATGGTAAATGTGCAAGAATAATAAATCTACCAACTACCAATTGCAAGAAAAGTAAATCAATGAGTCAAATCATCAATAAAAGAAACATCAAACATCAAATTGCATTAAATGTAAACCAAATCCAACATGAGTGCATGAACATAAAAGAGGCATAAAAGTAAAATTAACAAGAGAAATAAGAGAATTAGACTGTAGAAACAAGAAATCATAAAAGAAACAAGATGAAATCATGAATTTGGACCTAGATCTAAGATGGAAATATCCTAAGAACCCTAATTCTAGAGAGAAGAGGGAGCTTCTCTCTCTAGAAACTAAACTACATGATGCTAAGCTACAAACAATTGCTCCTCCTTTTGCTTGGGCTTCAATTCTGCATGAAATACAGTCAGAAACAAGCTGGATTTGGGCCTGTGCAGCTCAGAAATCGCTCCCAGCGTTTTCCCTTTAAGTGGGTCACGTGCGAGTAACGGCGCGTACGCGCCATGTGCGCATGCGCGTCGCTTGGCCAACTTTTCTCATCTGCGCATACGCGCCACATACGCGTACGCGCCATGCGATGCCACTTCTGCGCGTGCGTACCTTGTATGCATGCGTGTCCGTTGAAGTATTCCCAATCTTTGTTTCTTCGTGCATTCTCTACTTTGTATGATTTTCTCCTCATTTATTCCATCCAATACTTGCCTTATGAACCTGAGATCACTCAACAAACACATCAAGGCATCGAATGGAATTAAAGTGAGATAAAATCACCAATTTTAGAGCCTAAAAAGCATGTTTTTACACTTAAGCATAATTCAAGGGAGAATTACAAAACCATGCTATTTCATTGAATAAATGTGGGAAAAGGTGATAAAATCTCCCAAAATAAGCACAAGATAAACCACAAAATTGGGGTTTATCAATTTATTAATCGATCAAACAATATGCAACAACATCACACATCAATAATTTTTCATACATGAATTCATCACTTACCACCCATCATCATCATGATAGTCATCCACCACCAATCATAGCTCAATATCAATAATTCATCATTGTGCAACATTAACTCAAAATCAACTACCATTTATGAGCAACAACCTCATTTCAATAATTATCAATAATCAATCCAATCCTATCTTAAGGTCCACTAGCTTAAGTGTCCAGAAATATTATATATTACATAGAGGAAACTGAAATCATACATTGGCCGATTCCCAATATGCACAATACACCAATTTGAGTCCAAACCAAGCCTCCAATCACCAACCAATTCACCAATCAACTCCAACTAGCATCAATAATTTAATTTTCCAAGCTATACAAATTAAATTACCACAAATCAATAACAAGGGTTCCTAAATACATAATTTCAGAAGGGAAAAGAGTTTCTTTACCTTTCTCAATGGTGTTTGAGGCACAAACCACCAATAGCCCAACCTTAGAGACCACATAATCAATTGAAAACATAAAATCTACTCAAAACCAAAACCTTAAATTTTGAATTTCTTAGGGCTGCAGAATGGAGAAGAAATTTTGAAATCTTACCAACAAAAGTTAGATGAAATTAACGGGCTCGGCGAGAGCTTTCAGTAGCCACAAATGGCACACAAATCAAAGCACCGTAGCTTGAATTATGGCCACCAAAAGTGGAGAACAAATAGTAATCTTCCCCCTTTTGCTCTCTTCTCTCACTTCTCTCTATGCAGCTATGTTTTTAAGTTATGAAGGGTGAAGTGGCTGAAATGGCCTTTAATGAGAGTATTTATATGTTTGGCTTGGGTCCAACTTGGGTCCAGTCCAATCGTTAGTATTTTTGGCCCGTTTGGCCCAACTTTAAGCAACCCTTTAAAATTAGCGCCCAGTTTTTAACTTTAATTATTTTTCTAAGTTTTTCTACAATTTTTACTGCTCTCACACAGTACCAGATACATTTAAGCCGGTACTGCCGGCTAATTTACTGGTACGCATTTTTACGCAATTTTCTGCAGAAAATTACACTTTCCAACTCATAACTACTGAGTTCAAAAATCACATTTAAATTTTCTAATTAATATTCTAAATTTTTTTATCTTATTTTGGGAAATTAAATTATTTTAATTAAGTGGCTAATTAATCGCAGTTCTTACATTCTTCCCACCAAATAGAAAATTTTGCCCTCAAAATTTGGTTTACCCATCATCATCACCATTAAATGTTCCCTCAACTTAAATCTATCTCTCACCATTCTTCTTTTCATCCCTCCATGTCAGCTCAAATTCCTATCTACACCCTTCATTCTTATTTATAATGCACTATTTTAACCGAATTCAAGCCTCTGCTGTACTTATCCTCCTTACTCTTAGCTTCTCTCAATTCAACCTCAATACCACATCATCATTTCAACTCAATATGTTCCAAATTCATCTTTCAAATAAATCATTTCCTATTTCAATCTAAATCCAAAGTCATCATGATCAATTATCACAATCCTTATCTTCCAAACATGACAATTGCACACACCTACCACCCAAATCCAAATTATTCTCCTACCCTCATGTCCACAACCTATCCTAAATCATTCTAATCTTACAGCCACAATTAAACTTAGTTTTTGGGAATGTATTATTTGTATACATTACCTACCAAACTCATCCAATATTCAAGCCTAAAATATTTTTAGTCACCATTCTACTACTTCTATTCGCAACCGTACCAATTCTAACCTTAAACAATTTTCCATTGTCCCAAGTACAATATCCATCAATTTCCAACCATCCAACACTTTCAAAGTCTAACAACAGTTCATATACTAACCACAATTTCAATACCATCCACACAATCACACTCATAACACACTCAATCATTCCAACACCTAAAATATTCTATTCTCTATTTTCTTTACTCATTCAACAAAATCCCAAGTTCCACAATACCACCATACCGTTTGTTCCACCTTTAATTATTCAATTTATTTACAATTTCACCAATGTATACAATTCAACCTCCTTTAGACATACTAAACAACTAATGAATTTTTACTTATCATAACTAAAATCAAATGTTAAACTCAGCCAAAAATTCAAGCCTAAATTTATTCTCACTTATTTTTTTCTCCTTTCCTACTTGCTTCCACTCTTAAATAACTCACTAGGTACCAAATGTTATATCAATCATCCTAGAATCTACATTTAAAAACAAAAATCAAATGTCGATATCTCTATGTGGTAGCTTAACTCAAAATCTTAGTCTTTTAGTAATTTCATCCATCTCCATGGAGGTAATTTCCTCCTGCTCCACATCTTTAATATAAGCACAAATGTAGTAGGCTCCAGATCATGCATCAGAGAATTCACTTCGTAGGGCCTCAATCGCTGTGACGCATAAACCACTACCTCCTAATGTTACATCAGAACGCACTCCAAGATTTTTAATGAAGCGTCATCGTATATCCCAACTAGTTCACAGGGTTCCAGCAACACAAACATTGGCTCTGTAGTTAATCTTTCTTTCAAGTTCTTGAGGAATTTTCCCCACAATTTGACATCCATACCAATGGGGCATCGTTGTGTGTCAGTTTAGTTATAGGTAACACCATTGGCAAAAACAAAGCTTCACAACTCCTCGTGATGTCTCACACTCACAAGTTCATCCCTCATGTTCATAATTTTTATCCTAAGGAACTAACATATCAATGGTTTCATCTAAGGATTGCATGCGATGTCAAATTAAGCTCAAGTTATCTGAAGGAATACCAAGCTCAAAAGAGAGCAAACAATTTCGAATGGTATCCGTAAGAAATTAAAAAGATACGTTATGTTGTAATCATACAAGGTTGTAAAAAAAATGAAAATGTACCAAAAAGAGAACTAGAGTGCACCTCAAAAAAAGAATTCCAAATTAAAAATCTTTGCAGGAAACCATAAAGATGGTTTATCTCAACAGCTCCCTCAAACTTGATTAGGTCAAAACGGGTTTAGGCTCCTGTCAAGGAGTACGAGTTTCATGCAAGGACACAGGAAAGCAAGGGTTTGATTTAGGAAACGTTCAAATTAATCATCAAGAAGAAACTCGGAATAAAGAACTTCGATGTAATTTACAAAACGAAAAATAGATTAGGTTGCCAGGATTTATTGGTACTCGCACTCTCTTTCTCATATCATGCCTCACATTGTCATAACTTTCCATAGTAATATCACTGGTGTTTCACACGAAAATACTTGGTCGGATTAGTCAATCTATTTTGATAAATAAACCCTCAATTCTTCAAGTCCTAACAGGGACATTACATATGGCACAAGTATGTTGGGTCATAGGCCTAACGCTAAACCTGATACTCTCTGCTGAGTCTGATCGCAGAATTTTATATCACTACAATCTTCCTTCGGCAAGTATACCAAATTGTCGTCAAGTAAAAACTCACAAAGAGTGAAGTCGAATCCCACAAAGGTTAAAGGATTAAGTAATCAATAGTTAATTGATTATTCTAGTTAGACAAGCATAATTGAGTGATAAGCAACAGGAAATGTAAATGACTTGAAAGTAAAAGAAAGCAATAAAGTGCAAGAAAGTAAATAACATAAATGTAAAGTACAAGAAAGTAAAGTGCTGGAAAGTAAATGACTAGAAAATAAATATAAGAAAGAAAGATAAAATAAGCATTGGGATAAAGAGATATTGAATTCTCCGGATCAGTTGCTTTCATCTCATCTTCAATGATGCAACTCACTGATCTCTTGGCAATCATGAGAGATTGAACCCCAATCCCTTGGTGATTCAATCTCTCTACCCTTGAACAAATTCCAATTCCTTGATCTAGTTGCTCATGAGAAGAGATGAAGATTGGTCCCTGATTATACCACACACTTTCCTTGATCTAAATAATAGATAGATTAAATGTCACAATATTCCATCCATACCCAAATCTACTCAAGTGTGAGAAGAATTTTCAAGCATGATTCTATGATCCCCTTTCCCAAGGCTCACATAGAATCCATATGAACTCAATATCTTTCCCAAGATAATTGAGTTCTTGAATGAAGAATGAAAATCCTTCAAGAAAATCAAAGAGAGATGTATAAAACAATAAGAATAAAAACAATTTAATCCATCAAATAGCAATAGAGCTCTCTTTCCCAGTGGAAAGAGTTAGTAATTCATAACTAAAATATTTACAAGTAAGAAAGTGGAAGAGGAGAGAAGTGTGGGTGAGAAGCAAGGGTTCGAAGACCCCTCCTAGTGAAATTCCTAGCCAAGAGTCCTCCAGTCCAATGATGAACTAAAGCCTATTTATAAGCTAGCATAAATTACAAATTGAAATGAAATTAAAAACAAATTACAATCAAATAAAAATTAACTATTATAGATGATTCTTGTGGCCTTGATTGGTTGACAATTGTGGGCTTGTTTGCTTGAAGTTTGAGTGGACTTGGGGGAGAGAAGTAAATCAAATTGAGGCTTCTAAGAGTCACTTGGCATGAATGAGGTAACGTTAGCGTGATTCACTCCACAATGAAATTTGCTTCCAATGCTTCACGTAGCATTTTCTTCAAAGTTAGCGCTTGTGCACTCACGCGTACGCGTTGCCCACGTGTACGTATGGCCTTCAGAAATATCACCTTCACGCGTATGCATCGCCCATGCATACGCATCGCCTTGCAGAATATCACTCTCACCCATGTGCGTCGCCCATGCGTACGAGTCGCCGGCGAAATTTTCCAACTTTACTATCGCAGGCGCTCTTGGGATAACGTTAGCGTGATTTGCGCTAAGACTAGCTCTTGCTAAGTGTTTTTGGGCTTAAATATGCCTATTGTTTATGCTCCAATGTCATTCCTACTATCGAGTATTATATATCGTTAAAAAGCTCTAAATGTCAGCTTTCTAACGCAATTGAAAGTGCATCAATTAGACCTCTATAGCTCAAGTTATGCCCCTTTGAAGAGGACAAGGTCATGCTGTCAGGGGTCGCCTTTTTGTGCATAGCGTGAATCACTTTGGACGTGAGCGTGAATCATGCTATTGCTCCCAGGGCTTACTCCAGGTTCCATTTCAACGCCGGTTTTTGAGGCTCTAATTGAATGTCCATCCCGTACTATTGTATATTGTTGGAATGCTCTGGATGTCTACTTTCTAATGCATTTGGGGATGCATCATTTGAAGTACTACAGCTCAAGTTATACTCCATGGAAGGTGAAGAGGTCAGCTGGCCTTACTACAGGTTGATACTATGTTCATCTTTGCACTTTCGAGGCAAGTTTTCTCCCTCAGATTTAGTGTCCACCATATAGTGCCATATATTCTTGGAACGCTCTAGAATCCTACTTTCCAATGCCACTGAAATCACCTCATTTGGAGCTTTGTAGCTCAAGTTATCCTTGTTGGAGTATGAACAGGTCCAGGTTAGAGTTGCTTGTTCAATGTAGCGTTTGTTGCCCAAAGTGAGCGTGACTCACTTACAAAGTGAGTGTGAATCACGCTTATTGTTGCTATTTATCTCTTCTCCACCTGTTTTCTTCTTTTGAGCTTATTTTATGCGTTTTGCTTCTTTTTCTAAAATTTCCTACAAAATTAACCAAGTCGAAGGGCTCAAAGCTATATGACTTAAGCACAACAATGCTCAACATTTGGACATTATGAACTAATTTTTTATGTGAAAAAGCATAGAAAAACACACATGATGCGCACGCATCAGAGTCCACCACAATAAGTTACGAATAAATGTCGGGTTAGAAAATCATACCATATAGCCAAAGCTTTGTCACCAATTACACACTTACCACTCATCAAAGGATCCGCCTTAGCAGCATTATTGGTGTTCACAGCGAATACTCTTCCTTGGTGTTGATTTCTTCCCGCATTCGAGTTCCTCCCATGAGTACAATCTCTTGCCATGTGACCAGGCAATCTGCAATTAAAGCAATCACATCTTCCTCTCACCGGGTGATACTGATAAAAAATGGGTCTCCTAATGTTTCCTTGACCTTGAGGTACATGTCCTCCCTTCTTAAAGTTCTGAGCTCTTGGTTGAAAGTACTTTTCACACCCACAGTTGTTGCTTTCCCCACGAGTATCTCTTGCTAATGCCACTTCCTTCGCACACTCCTCCATAACCCTCGCCTTGTTCATAAGCTCGGAAAACACTTGGATCTCCAAAGGAGCCACAGCAGTCATAATGGTATCCCTCTAACCTCCTTGATACTTGATGCACTTCCAATGCTCAAAGGACTCTGGGGCACCTTGACATACCCTAGAGAACCTACAGAGCTCTTTGAACCAACTAGTGTAATCGGCCATAGATAACGAGCCTTGCTTCAGCTACATAAGCTCTAACTCTTTAGCTTCTCTCACTGACTCCAGGAAATACTTCCTATAAAATGCTGTTTGAAACGTATCCCAAGGAATTTCAGCATTCGAAAGTCACAGCAACTGGAACTTTCCTTGCCACCAATGTTGTGCCACTCCCATCATTTGATAGGCCGCAAACTCTACGTATTGGTTAGCCGGGACATGCTGAGTTTGTAGTGCGGACTCCATAGCTCTAAACTAATTGTCTGCTTCAGTGGAGTTTGTCGTTTTGCAAAAATTTGGCGGTGAACCTTGAGAAACAAAGCTAAAGTCATCAGAGCACAACCCAAGTTATTACTGTCTCCTTCTCCATTTCCATTTCCGTTTTCGTTTCCATTACCATTCCCAGCCGGTTGACCCATCCTTTTCCATGGCTTGCATGGTCGCAACAGCGTTGGCTTGCATGGTATTTTCCAAATTGGTCATTGACGCCATGAACTCGGCATGGTTGTCGACCGGTCGGTCATTCTTAGTTTCTCCATGTGTACATGTACGACCTCATCCGCGAGTAGCCATTAGGGTTTCCGTCTACACCAAATAATCGATATCAAAGTGATCAGTCTCAATATCAAAATTCTAGTGCTTCAATTATCCCAAAAGGCACTCACAAACAAGTATGCTATGCATATATCAAACAGATAACCTAAATAGCATGAAAGAAAAAGACAAGAGTATGCAATGAAGCTTAATCGGTCCATCCCTCAGGCTCACGAGGATGAACCACTCTGATACCACTAAATGTAACACCCTAATTACCCTAAGCCTTACCTTTAGCTGTAAAGCAAAGGATAACTAAGTGCCACGACAGTTTTAAGGCTTATATGATAATATATGTGTATATATATAGAAAGAGATAGTAATTCTAGAAGCCCGATGAAGAAATAAACTAAAAAACAGAGGTACAAAAGCGCGAAATGTTCACACAAAGCTACAAGCTTAAAGGTACAAGGTATAGATACAAGATAATAAGGCATATGTAGATATAAGAGTATAATAGTCATAAGATACTAGCCTCAGCCCGCGGAATTTAGGCCGACTAGTTATATATAAACATACAGAGTTTTGAAAGTTAAGACAGCATATACATCATCTCTCTCAAAGTTAGTCTCTAAGGCAAATAAAGATACAAAAGTGAGAGTACTAAACATAATATCCAAAATGACTCCAAAATACGATAAAGATTCTCTGCCCTGTCACTATCACATAACTCACCGAGGTTGGTTATCACCTTCATCTAAAAAATAACAATAGAATATGGTATGAGAACCAGAGGTTCTCAGTATGGTAACAGTGCCCAGTAATGTAAGATATAAGATTCCAGGACGCCAGAGGCAATCCTAGAACTTCGCATCATCATAATATTCAAGCTTATAAAATAGATAAATAAATCCTTAAACAGGTTAACAAACTTAGAGGATTTCTAAACTATCAGTTCACTGCTTTTCCACAGCCTTCACCAGTCTAACCTCCATGAGATCCCATCGCCATCACCTACCGAACCACCTCAATCCCAGTAGAAAACACATATAATTGCATACAAGCAATACATAAGAAATGATCAAGTATAGCAAGTAAATCAAAAAGCAATTAAGCATGTTATACAAATAAGCATAGTATGCAAGTAAACAAAGCAAACAATTACATAGAAAATACACATGATGAATGCCTATCCCATTGGTTGTGATATCACATTGTCGGTTTAACCGCCAACCCAACACATTCCCATGGGAATGTCGCCTTTCGATCACGAATAAAATAGGTACCCACAGGGATATCGTGTCCGGCACATGGTCCAGAGATATAGAGCCTGTGCACACTCTTGTGATTTCGAAAGATGCGAGCGGGATACTCAACCACAGACCTCACATCTCAATGTAAGCGGGATTAACCACCGCCCTTACGTCGCTGCCGCGACCTCAACAGGCGGGATTAACCTACCGTCCCTGCCAAGTGCATAGCGTCTCAACAATATCATTATAATACCATATCCATATCTCATTCAGTGATCACTTTCAACATTCAATAATTCATCATTTCTCTTCGAGTCCCAGACTCGTCATAACTATCATCGGTCCATAATTCCATAACTCATCACATTCATCATCATTACAGTACTCTGCTATCTCACTCAACTAATCCATCCTCAGAACTCTAGAAACCTAAGTCTCTGTCTTCTAAACTTTTTACCACAAAATATCTAGTTATACTCACTAATGGCATTCTCTATGTTTCAAAGCCTAAAAACAAGCTAAAGGATCTTAAACAAGCGTTATGGAAGTTTGCAAGCTTGCCAGGAAGGTAAAAACAATTAAAACAAGGTTTTCATTGAAAAATAGGGCAGTGTGCATACGCATAGGATTGTGCGTACGCATGCCCAGAAGAGTTTTCTCAACGTGTGTGTACGCATAAAGGTGTGCGTATGCACACCAAGTAAAATTTTTCATTTTGTATGCACGCATGAATACATGCAGACGCCCTCAATAAAATTCACTTCCCAGCGTGTGCATACGCATGATGTTGTGCACACGCACAACTTGCAACTTTCGCAGGGTGTGTGTGCGCACCAGAGTGTGCGAATGCTCTCAACAGTAGGCATATCCCTATGTGTGCGTGTGGACCAGAGTGTGTGTATGCATGTTTTCTGAAAATCATAGGGTGTGCATGCACGCACAAGTGAAAACATGGCCCCTGCTCGGAGCACGCGCACAACAGTGTGCATGGGCACCCAAACCAAAACTCACAATTCTTGCAACATCACAGAATTCAGATTTTTGACACCAACTTCCAACGATCATATCTTTTTCTACAAAATTTAGATTTTCACAAAATCTATACCAATTCAAAACTCTTTGAATTATCATTAATTTGATACAAAATTCAATCACATTCAAAAACTGTAGCTCGCGATATGATCCGCTAAAGTTGGCCCAAAATCTATTTTTACCAAAAAAAGCTTAAAAGCTCAATTTTACCAAATCTCTCAAAACCAATTGCTCTACATCCAAACCAGTCCTAATGTATCTATATTATATTCATATATCTTTCAATTCATTCCATAACCTACCAATTCACATTTTCATCATTTTCACACCTAATCATCATTCAATTTATTAATATCTCAAATAATATGCAACAACATCACACATCAATAATTTTTCATACATGAATTCACCACTTACCACCCATCATCATCATAATAGTCATCCACCACCATTCATATCTCAACATCAATAATTCATCATCATGCAACATTAACTCAAAA
Organism: Arachis ipaensis; assembly: GCF_000816755.2. Classification (NCBI taxonomy): domain Eukaryota; kingdom Viridiplantae; phylum Streptophyta; class Magnoliopsida; order Fabales; family Fabaceae; genus Arachis; species Arachis ipaensis. The sequence goes on along the minus strand of NC_029785.2, from coordinate 98,337,435 downwards.
TCAACACATTTATGAGCGACGACCTCATTTCAACAATTATCAACAATCAATCCAATCCTATCCTAAGGTCCACTAGCTTAAGTGTCTAAAAATATTACATATTATATAGAGAAAACTGGTGCGCAAAATTAGAACTCGCACAACTTAACCAGCAAGTGCATTGGGTCATCCAAGTAATACCTCCGGTGAGTGAGGGTCGATCCTACGAGGATTGTCGGATTGAGCAAGCAATAGTTATCCTGTTCGACTTAGTCAGTTAAATAGTAAAAGATGGTTTTTGTTGAAAATGCATAAACAAATAAATAAGAAAAGCAATAGAAGGTTTGGTGTAAAACAATGATGAGAAAATAGTTAAGGTCTCAGAGATGTTTATCTTTTCGGATAAAAGCTTCTTATCAACTATTTTAACAATGAATGATTCATTCTATGGCAAACTGTAAGTGATTAATGTAACACAATAATTATCCTAAGCCTTACCTCATGCCGTAAAGCAAAGGTTAATCAAAGGTTACGACAATCCTAAGTCTTATACATAAAAATATATATAGAAAGGAATTGATAATTCTAGAAGCCCGATGAAGAAATAAGCTCAAAAACCGAGAATTGATGAATAATATTTTGTCGGTATAGAATTTCACAAAAATAATTGTTACGTTGTAAGTACAGTTCTAAACCAACAAACAATCCTAAATCAAAAATTCGTTTGTCACAAGTACAAAGTCCAATAAAAATAACTGAAGTATTTAAACATCGAGTCATCTCCCTAGAAATTACAATGAAATATTTTGTTATTGGCTATAAAGGAATGTTTTGGGGTTTTTGTAATAAGAGACAAGGAATATAAATAACAAGAGAAATAAGCTAATAACTAAGAAAGATCTTGGCAAGGAATGAAAATTAGAAATCCTATCCTCATTATCATCATCAATTGTGACAAGAATTGTCCATTGTTCCCACTTAGCTAACCTCTAACTATGAAGGAAAGTCAAGTGGATACAATCAACTTGAGTCCACAAGTCCTAGTCAAATCCTATGGAAAGACTAGCTTTAGTGGCATGCAAATCAACTTGCAACTTCCAATTATCAATCAACAAGAGAGTTTGATAACTCAAGTATCTCCAATTACTCAACTCAAGCCAAAAGGAGAAAAATCAACTAAAAGAGACATTTTATCAAACACATAGAGGGCAATAAAAATAAACATCTTAAATTGCAAGAATTAAAGGAAGCTATAACTACAAAGGCAAGAGATCAACAATAGAAAACTAAAGCAATTATAAAAAGGCATGGAAATCATAAATTGCATTAAAAGGAAATAAAAATCAACAAAAGAGTTCATAAACTAAAATTGACAAAATAAAGAAAATTAACAAGAGAAGTAGAATGAACTAAAGTGCTAGAACAATAAAAGATGTAAAGGAAAACTAAATTCAAGGAAGATTGAAATCTAAATCTATGAAGAAATGGAGATGATAACCCTAAAATCTAAAGAGAGGAGAGAGCCTCTCTCTCTAGAAACCTACATCTAAAATAAAATCAAAACTCCACTATGACTACTTGGTTGATCCCCCTTCAATCCTTGGGTTGAAAAGCATCATAAATGAGTTGGATTAGGCCCAAAATGAGCTAGAAATCACTGGCCACGTTTTCCCCTAAAATAGGCCATGCTGATTCTGCGACGCGCACGCATAGGTGACGCGTGCGCGTCGCTTAACTGAAAGGCAACTATGGTAAATTTTATATCATTTTGCATGCTTTTTCTTCATTCCTCAATCGAATCTTTGCCTTCTAAACCTGAAATCGTTTAACAAATATATCAAGGCATCGAATGGAATTAAAGTGAATTAAATTTATCAATTTTTGGGTCTAAAATGTATGTTTTTACTCTTAAGCACAATTTAAGGAGAATTTACAAAACCATACTATTTTAGTGAATAAATATGGGAAAAGTTGATAAAATCCCCTAAATTCAGCACAAGATAAACCACAAAAGTGGGGTTTATCAAATCTCTCCACACTTAAACCAAGCATGTCCTCATGCTAAACCAAGAAAGACTAGAAAAGGGGTATGAACATTTATTCAATGCAAAGAAACTATATAAACCTATCTACATGCATGCAACTAAAGGCAAAATGATTCTACCTACTTGGTTAAAAGTAAATCAATCTCCAAGAACATATATGAACAAGTAGGGCTAACATAGTATGATGATTCATAAATCCTACCAATTCAAATACAAAAATGAAGTTCAAATAGACTTGCAGGAAGAAAGCTCATGAAAGTTGGGAACAAGAAAATGAGCATCGAACCCTCACCGGAAGTGTATCCGCTCTAGTCGCTCAAGTGTATAGGGTTGATCACTCAATTCTCTTCTAATCATGCTTTCCATGATTTGTTTTGCATCTAACAATTAACAATTATTCAATGCATGCACACATTTATCATGAGGTCTTAGTCATAGGTTGTAATGGGGCTAGGGTAAAGGTAAGGATGCATATGGTCAAGTGAGCTTGAAATTTGAATCTTTGATTAACCTAAGCTCTCCCCAAACACGTATAACAACCTATACAATTCTAATACATACCTATCTACCCATGATTCCCACTTTTTCACATACTCGTGCGTTCTCTTTAATTCACATTCCATATGCATTGTTATTATTACTTTACTTTGGGGCATTTTTGTCCCCATTTTATTGCATTTCTTTTTTCTATATATTTTTTTGTTTCTTTTATTTTTCTATTTCTTTTTTTACATTTTTTTTCACATTTTTTTCAACAAAGTACATACAAATGTATCAATGCATATGGTTTTACATATTTAATGCATGAGTATGTACCCAATTCCCAAGATCTTCAATAAAAATACAAAACATACTTTTACCTCAACTAATGTCCCAAGTTTCCTCATACTTGAATGATACACACTCACTAGCCTAAGCTAATCAAAGATCCAAATAAAGGTCCTTTATTGTTTTTCTCTTTAAGGCTTGTAATGTGCTAAAATTAAGAACAAAGGGGTTAAAATAGGCTCAAAGTTGACTAACAATGGTTGATGAAAGGTAGGCTATTTGGGTAAGTGAGCTAAATGAAATGATGGCCTCAATAATATAAGTGCATGTATACATGGAATAATGGACATAAAGAATCAAACAAATCAAGGATTGCAATCATAGAAAGAGGACAATGCACACAAGAATGGAAATAAGTGGTTATATGATGTAACCACACAATTGGGCTCAAAACTCACATGCTTGTGTTCTTAGCTCAAAAACCATGTTCCAAAATAAATTCTTCAAGCAAGTTCAACAAATTTTTTTTTTTCAAATTGGTAAGGTACCCTAAAAATAGTTTTCTTGGAAAAGAAACCATCACCCTAACCAAGTAGACCTAATAAGTAAGAAGTGGTAAAATATGTACAGATTCTAACTAACATGCAACCTATCATGCAATGCGACAACTAACTAACAAAGAAAATTAAAAATTGGTGTTGAAAAAGGAAGTGGTTATCCATGGAGGTCGGTCATCGACCGAACCTCCCCACACTTTAAGATTGCACCGTCCTCGGTAGATGCAAAGAAGAGCAAGGTGGACGAGTCGCTACAACTGATGAGCTCCTTCAAAAGATTGTTCGAGTGAACTTGTTTGTTGCCCCATTTAAAAAGCCTTTCCTTTTTCTTTCGGTGGTCATCCTAAAAGAAGAGGAAAAAGAAAGAAAATTAAGCCTACAACAAAGATGGCAAAGCAAATAGAACATACGCGGGGGCTAATGCCAAATAAGAATATGGTTCTCAACTACATGTTAGCTACCCATGTGAGTGAGAAAACAATGTAAGCTAAAGCATATCAACTAATACTTGATGCAAGAGTGAAATCAAAGCATGAAGGGTACTCAAAAGCATCAAGTCCGAACAAGAAAGAGCAGGTCATGAAAGACAATATGAGTTTATATCAATGTACAAAGGATGCAAGAGTCATCAAAGATTAAGCATTGACCTAAAAATTTCATCACCCAACCATACCAAACAAGTCAAGAAGCACTAATATAGCCAAGAAATTCTCAACAATTGAGTAAGAGAATTCAACACCATTATTAAAATAAGAAACTTAGAAAGTAAAAGAAGAATAAGCTATAAGAACAAAATTGAAATGCAACGAATAAAAGTATGCTAACAAATACAATAAAAGAAAAGGAAAGATGAGAAAAGGAATTTTTTAATAATTTTATTTTTACTTTTATTTTTGTTTTTGTTTTTATTATTATTATTATTATTATTATTATTATTATTATTATTTTTGAAGAGAGGAAAAAAAAAGAAAGTAAGAAAGGAAGAAGAAAGAAGAAGAAAGGTAGAAAGAAAGAAGAAGGAAAGAAGAAAGAAGAAAATAGGAGAAAGGAGAAAAACAGGGCGCAAGGCGACGCTTACGCTTAAGCATGGATTGCAGGAGGGACAATCAACGCGTAAGCGTCGCCCATGCTTACGCCTAGATTGCAATTGTGCCGCTGGCACAAATTTAACACAAAGTAGGCACAACTCTCTGGTTTTTGTACCAAGAGTCCCCATATGGCAAACGACGCATAAGCGTCGCCCACGCTTAAGCGTGGGTTGACCCTTTATTTCTAAAGAAGCCTAAAACAGAATTTAACACTCTCCTAACTTATAAACATTCTAAATCACCCAAAATTCAAATTTAACAACAAATCTTTTGGTTTTTGAAAAATTTTCAAATACAAAACAAACAAACTTTCACTTCAAGCGAAATACAATCTAACAACAACTATTCTAATCAAAACATGAATTTAACAAACAACCTATCAATAAAAGCAAAATGTATAAGAATATAGAAAATAAAAAAAAAACTACCTACAATGGCAACCCAAATCACTCATTGATTATATTTACATGAGAATGGAAAGAGTTTACTATGGTGGGGTGTCTCCCACCTAGCACTTTTATTTTAAGTCCTTAAGTTGGACGTTTGGTGGGGTCCTTACTAGGATGGCTTATGCTTGAACTCTTCCTTAAATCCCCACCAATGCTTGCATTTCCAATAGCCTCAGGGATCCCAAACTAAGCGCGTCAAGCTACCAAGAGATCTCAAGCAAGTACCAAGGCCCCAAAGTTGATGATTATCTATGTATATTCCGGGGTCCTATACTTTGTTTGTCAACCCTCTTTCTTCTTGAACTTCATGCTTCTAATTGGTTGACAAACTGATTGAATTCTACTTGTAACTCCTAATCATCATCCTAGATCCCTTCAATTGAGCTTCACTCCAACCATGAATCCCAAAATTTGAGCTTCCTTCCACTATACACCTTGATTCTTGTTTCCAACCAACACCCAACTCTTTTTACTTACTAACCCACACAAAGCTCTAAGTTGACCATCTGTTTCTAACAATGCATATTAATATGGGCCAAGGAAATTAAAGAATGAGATGGTTACCTGTTCAACTTGTAATTTGGATGGTAACTTAGTAAGGAAGATATCCAATGGTCTTGACATTGTAGGCTCCACTTCCTTTGGTTCTTCCTTAACGACTTCCATCTTTTGACAACTTTCTTCAATTTCCTCTTGTTCGCTAACTTTTTCCAACTCTTTCTCATTAATCAAAATATGCATTGGAGGTTGTGCACATTCCTTCTCAACATCGGTCTCACATCTCATGGAAGAGGCTTCAACAAGGTCACCATTGTCACTTGGTGTAGAGTTGTCTTCAATGATGAAACTTTCTTCTTGTTCAACCTCCCCTAGATTTTCTTCCACTTCTTCATCTTCAACAATCTTCCTCCCTTCTACTTGTTGCAAAACACAGTCCATTTCCTTGTTCTCAAGTTGAGAATCCAAAATCTCCTTCATGCTCCTCTCCTCGATTGATTTCTCACATTTTTCATGCGGTTGAAGAGGAGATGCATTAAAGCTTGGAGGTTAGAAGGTGCTTTGGTTGTTGGTATAAGATAGAGGTATACGGGATATAAGCTCTTGGAAGGCGGAGGTGAAACCGGTGAGTGCGGTTTGGAACTCTTCTTGCTCTTGAGAAATGATATCAAGTGTATCATCCATAGAGGCTTGGTTGGAGGAAAAAGAAGGATTGTGAGGGTAATGATGTTGAAGTGGTGGTGGTTCCATGGTTGCTTGTTCATAATGGTTATAAGTGTGTGCATATGGAGGATATGGATTACGATTATGTGGAGGTGATTGATAGAAATAGGATGTGGATTGGGAGTATGGTGGTTGGAATGGTGGTATTTGAGGACTATGTTGAGAGTAAGGTGCATGGAATGATGGTGGTTGAGTGGCATAATCATGATAAGAACCATCATATCCATTGGAATGATATGCATCATAGGAGGGGTTACAATCATAGTAGCTTGGTTGAGGAGGTTGCCATGGTGATTGCTCTTATGGATATGGCTCCCTTCTCAAGAATTCATCTCTCCCATATTGTGAGTCATCATTAAAGTTTTCATTACCTACAACATAGTCATAACCATATCCAAAACCACAAGGATGAAAATTTAAATGGAAAAGAGGAAATCAAAACAAAAATCTCAAAAAGGCAAAGAGAAAGTAAACTCCTAAATACTAGCAAAACCAAGAATTAACCAAAAAGCAAGATATTCACAATATGAACATATTCACAATAGCCAATAATGTAACACCTTTGCAATTCCCCGGAAACAGCACCATTTTGATGAATGGTATTTTGTCGGTATAGAATTTCACAAAATTAATTGTTACGTTGTAAGAATAGTTCTAAACCAACAAACAATCCTCAATCAAAAATTCGTTTATCACAAGTACAAACCCCAATAAAAATAACCGAAGTATTTAAACCTCGGGTCATCTCCCTAGAAATTACAATGAAGGGTTTTGTTAGTGGCTATGAAGGAATGTTGTGGGGTTTTTATAATAAGAGACAAGGAATGTAAATAACAAGAGAAATAAGCTAATAACTAAGAAAGCTCTTGGCAAGGAATGAGAATTAGAAATCCTATCCTCATTATCATCATCAATTGTGACAAGAATTGTCCATTGCTCCCACTTAGTTAACCTCTAACTATGAAGGAAAGTCAAGTGGATACAATCAACTTGAATCCATAAGTCCTAGTCAAATCCTAAGGAAAGACTAGCTTTAGTGGCATTCAAATCAACTTGCAACTTCCAATTATCAATCAACAAGAGAGTTTGATAACTCAAGTGTCTCCAATTACTCAACTCAAGCCAAGAGGAGAAGAATCTAGCTCATAACTAAAAGAGATATTTTATCAAACACATAGAGGACAATAAAAATAAACATCATAAATTGTAAGAATTAAAGAAAGCTATAACTACAAAGGCAAGAGATCAATAGGAAACTAAACAAATTATAAAAAGGCATGGAAATCATAAATTGCATTAAAAGAAAATGAAAATCAACAAAAGAGTTCATAAACAAAAATTGACAAAATAAAGAAAATTAATAAGAGAAATAGAATGAACTAAAGTGCTAGAACAATAAAAGATGTAAAGGAAAACTAAATTCAAGGAAGACTGAAATCTAGATCTAAGAAGAAATGGAGATGAAAACCCTAAAATCTCGAGAGAGGAGAGAGCCCCTCTCTCTAGAAACCTACATCTAAAACATGATCAAAACTCCACTATGACTACTTGGTTCATCCCCCTGCAATCCTTGGGTTCAAAAGCATCATAAATGAGTTGGATTGGGCCCAAAATGAGCTAGAAATCGCTGGCCACATTTTCTCCTAAAATAGCCCATACTGATTCTGCAACGCACATGCATGGGTGATGCATACGGGTCACGTGCAAAGCAACCATGGCAAATTTTATATCATTTTGAAGCCCTGGAAGTTAGCTTTCCAACGCAACTAGATCCGCCTCAATTGGACCTCTGTAGCTCAAGTTATGATCGATGAAGTACGAAGAGGTCAGGATTGACAGCTTAGCAATTCTTTCATTTCTTCATGAGTTCTCCATTTTTGCATGCTTTTTCTTCATTCCTTGAATCCAATCTTTTCCTTCTAAACCTGAAATCACTTAACAAACATATCAAGGCATCGAATGGAATTAAAGTGAATGAAATTTATCAATTTTTAGGTCTAAAAAGCATGTTTTCACTCTTAAGCACAATTTAAGGAGAATTTACAAAACCATGCTATTTTAGTGAAATGTGGGAAAAGTTGATAAAATCTCCTAAATTCAGCACAAGATAAACCACAAAAGTGGAGTTTATCAAATCTCCCCACACTTAAACCAAGCATGTCCTCATGCTAAATCAAGAAAGACTAGAAAAGGGGGTATGAAAATTTATTCAATGCAAAGAAACTATATAAACCTATCTTCATGCATGCAACTAAAGGCAAAATGATTCTACCTACTTAGTTAAAAGTAAATCAATCTCCAAGAACATATATGAACAAGTAGGGCTAACATAGTATGATGATTCATAAATCCTACCAATTCAAATACAAAAATGAAGTTCAAATAGACTTGCAAGAAGAAAGCTCATGAAAGCCGGGAACAAGGAATTGAGCATCGAACCCTCACCAGAAGTGTATCCTCTCTAGTCGCTCAAGTGTACAGGGTTGATCACTCAATTCTCTTCTAATCATGCTTTCCATGATTTTTTTTTCATCTCACAATCAACAATTATTCAATGCATGCATACATTTATCATGAGGTCTTATTCATAGGTTGTAATGGGGCTAGGATAAAGGTAGGGATGCATATGGTCAAGTTAGCTTGAAATTTAAATCTTTGAATAACCTAAACTCTCATCAAACACATATAACAACCTATACAATTCTAATACATACCTAGCTACCCATGATTCCCACTTTTTCACATACTCATGCATTCTCTTTAATTCACATTCCATATGCATTGTTATTATTACTTTACTTTGGGGCATTTTTGTCCCCTTTTTATTACATTTCTTTTTTCTATATATTTGTTTGTTTTTTTTTATTTTTCTATTTCTTTTTCTACATTTTTTCACATTTTTTTCAACAAAGTACATACAAACATATCAATGCATATGGTTTTACATATTTAATGTATGAGTATGTACCCAATTCCCAAGATCTTCAATGAAAATACAAAACATACTTTTACCTCAACCAATGTCCCAAGTTTCCCCACACTTAAATGATACACACTCACTAGCCTAAGCTAATAAAAGATCAAAATAAAGTTCCTTTATTGTTTTTTTGCTTTAAAGCTTGTAATGTGCTAAAATTAAGAATAAAGGGGTTAAAATAGGCTCAAAGTTGGCTAACGATGGTTGATGAAAGGTAGGCTATTTGGGTAAGTGAGCTAAATGAAATGATGGCCTCAATCATATAAGTGCATGTATACATGGAATAATAGACATAAAGAATCAAACAAATCAAGGATTGCAATCATAGAAACAGAATAATGTACACAAGAATAGAAATAAGTGGTTATATGATGTAAACACACAATTGGGTTCAAAACTCACATGCTTGTGTTCTTAGCTCAAAAACCATGTTCCAAAATAAATTCTTCATGAAACTTCAACAAATTTTTTTTTTTCAAATTGCTAGGGTGCCCTAAAAACAGTTTTCTTGGAAAAAAAACTATCATCCTAACCAAGTAGTCCTAATAAGAAAGAAGTGGTAAAATATGTACAGATTCTAACTAACATGCAACCTTTTACCTGCACGTGAATCAATATAATCAGTAGAAGAGGAGCTTGTTTCTTCCTTAAATGGCGCTTCAGATTTGCTCTCAGATAATACTGGTAAATTGGTAGTAACCACTTCACTACCCTCAGAGGCTAACCGATGCCGAGCTCGCCTAATACGTGAAATAGTTCTTTCAATTTCAGGATCAAACGCGGCTAAGCTCGGATTAGGCAGTGAACGCGTCATTCAATGAAAGAAACATACAACTCATGGTAATAAAATAAAATAAAATATGCAAATATGTAAAATAAAAAAAATATTTACACCAACCAATAATTTAGCACACTATTGCAACTCCCCGGCAACGGCGCCAAAAATTGACGTGGCGAAAGATTGCCGATTAAGAATTTATAGTGAAAATAGCGTTGCAAGTACAGTTCTTAACTGACAAAAATTCTGCTTATCAATTTAAAAAGAATTGTCACAAATTGGAAATAAAATACTGGGAGTAGAAATCCCAGGTCGTCTCCCAACGAGTTGATAAAAGAATGCTATTTTATTAGACGAGAATTTTTTGAGAATTTTTAGAGTTGGAGAACAGAAAAATAAATGATTGTAAATTAAAGCAATGAAAATTAGCAAGAGAATTTATATAATTAAAATAAAAGTCTTGACCGGGAGAAGATTAATTGGAAGTTCTATCCTTGTTAAATTTCCCCAAGTGTAATGGTAAGAGATTTTTGCTTCTACTTAGTTATCCTTTACCGAATAAAGGAAAGTCAAGTAACTTAACCGGCTCCAATTCACAAGTCCTAATCCTCTCCTATGGAAGGATTAGCGTTAGTGACTAGAGAGCCAGCCAACAACTTCTAATTCCTAATTACACTTGAGTATTCCAACTCAAGGGTCTCCTTTTAATCAACTCCCAAGTCAAGTTAGGAGTCTACTCCATTGACATGAATACCACTTTCACAGGCATATAAAGGGAATAGAAAGAAGACATGATAAATTAAATAAAATAATAACTGAAAATTAATTAAAGCTAAAATTAGTTCTTTGCATTAATAAATCCCAAAATCATAAACATCCATATCTGAACAGGGTTAATAGGTGATTGAAAGACTAAAAGAATAAGGAAACAAACTAGAATAATGGAGACTTCAACGGAGGTAGTAACTCTTCTCAATATCCAAATCAAAAGCAATAAACTCTAAAACTATGAATGTGAAGAAAACCTAGAGGAAGTAGTGTCTCTCTCTAAGATTCAAAAACCAAAACTAAAAACTATGCAAATGAGAATGTATGTTGAGTCTCTGCTTGTCCCCTGGCTCTAGTCTGCGTTTCTGGGCCGAAAACTGGGTCCAAACTCAGCCCAAAATTGCCCCCAATGTCTTCTGCGTTTTCTGCACGTGGCACATGTCACACGTACGCGTTAGTCACGCGTACACGTTAGTCACGCGTACACGTTAGTCACGCATACGCGTCGATCTGCAATCTCGCTTGTCACGCGAAGGCGTCAGGTACGCGCACGCGTCGCTGTGCGAATCTCCAAATCACGCGCACGTGTGAGCCATGCGTGCGCGTCGCTCCTCGCTGGTTATCTCCTTTATTTCTTGTGCTCCTTCCATTTTTGCAAGCTTCCTCTCCATCCTATAAGTCATTCCATCCCTATATAGCCTGAAAACACTTAACACACAGATCACGGCATCGAATGGTATAAAGGGGAATTAAAATACACAATTTAAAGGTTTAGGAAGTAAGTTTTCAACCATAGAACAAAATTGGGAAGGAATTGTAAAATTATGCAAATTGTATGAATAAGTGTGCAAAGACTTGATAAAAACCACTCGATTGAGCACAAGATAAACCATAAAATAGTGGTTTATCAATCTTCCCACACTTAAACACTAGCATGTCCTCATGCTAAGCTCAAGGAGATAAAAGGAGTGAATGGGGGAAAGTAAGACTCATGAGATGCAACCTATGTATGCAAATGCAACTATATGCTAAGATGTTTCTATCTACTTGGTTAAGAGTAAACAAGTTCTCCAAGACAACCATAAATCAGATTCCACTAATTCAAATCACACAATAAAAGACAAGTAAACTTGTAAGAAGATAGCTCATGAAAGCAGGGAACATAGAATCAAGCATTGAACCCTCGCTGGTAGTGTATATGCACTCTAATCGCTCAAGTGTCTAGGGTTAATCACTCTACTCTTCTTTAGCCATGCTTTTTAAAACTTTGTTCTTCATATAACCAATCAACAAATATTTAGTATACCAATGCAAACATCATGAGGTCTTTTCAAAGTTGTAATGGGGCTAAGGTAAGAGTGAGGATATATGTATGGCCAAGTGAGCTATAATATGAATCTTTGACTAACCTAAGCTCTCACCTAACACACACACACACACTCTATGTAATTCTAAAATCATGCATAGCTACCCAAAATTCCCACTTTTGCATCACATACTCATGTACCAAATTTTCTTTGATTTCACCACATATGCATTGATCTTTTTATTAAACTTAACATTGGGGTAATTTTATCCCCTATTTATTTATTTATTTATATTGTACTATTTATTTATTTAATATATTTTTTTAAACATAAAAATAAACATAACATATCGAATGCACATGGTTTTTCTGGTCTCACATGAGTATGCACCCAAATTTCCAATATTCAAATAAAGTAGAAACATAATACATTCCCATTAACCCAGGTTCCCACAATTTCCCATACTTAGTTAACATACTATCTTAAGCTAACCAAAGATTCACATAAGGTAATTAATTATTTTTCTGCTTAAGGCTAGTGATGTGGTAAAATATAGAACAAATGAGGATTAAAAGGCTCAAAGTGGCAAACAGAGGTAATTGGAATGTAGGCTGTTTAGGATAAGTGAGCTAATAACAAATGATGGCCTCAATCATATGTATGCAGGAGGTCGGGCTTGACAGCTCTACGGTTCCTTCATTTCTTCATGAGTTCTCCCACTTTGCATGCTTTTCTCCTCACTTCTTCCATCCAATACTTGCCTTATTAACCTGAAATCACTCAACAAACATATCAAGGCATCGAATGGAATTAAAGTGAATTAAAATTGGCTATTTTAGGGCCTAAAAAGCATGTTTTCACATTTAAGCACAAATCAAGGGAGAATTACAAAACCATGCTATTTCATTGAATAAATGTGAGAAAAGGTGATAAAATCCCCCAAAATAAGCACAAGATAAACCACAAAATCGGGGTTTATCAAATATCCCCACACTTAAACCAAGCATGTCCTCATGCTAAGAATAGAGAAGGACAAGAAAAGGGTATGAACATTTATTCAATGCAAATAAACTATATAAACCTATCTATATGAATGCAACTAAATGTAAAATGATTCTACCTACTTGGTCAAAAGCAAATCAATCTCCAAGAGCATGTATGAACAAGTAGGGCTAAGTAGTATGATGATTCATGAATCCTACCAATTTGAATATCAAAATAAAGTACAAATAGACTTGCAAGAAGAACGCTCATGAAAGCCGAGAACAAGAAATTGAGCATCGAACCCTCACCGGATGTGTATCCGCTCTAGTCGCTCAAGTGTATAGGGTCGATTCACTCAATTCTCTTCTACTCATGCTTTCCAAGATTTGTTTTTCATCTAACAATCAACAATTATTCAATGCAGGCATACATTCATCATGAGGACTTATTCATAGGTTGTAATGGGGCTTGGGTAAAGGTAAGGATGCATATGGTCAAGTGAGCTTGAAATTTGTATCTTTGATTAACCTAAGCTCTTACCTAACACATGTAACAACCTATACAATTCTAATACTCAATCTAGCTACCCATGATTCCCACTTTTTCACATACTCATGCATTCTCTTTAATTAACATTCCATATGCATTGATTTTTTATTGAACTTTACTTTGGGGCATTTTGTCCCCTTTTTATTTCTTTTCTCTTTTTCTATATTTTTTTTCTATATTTTTTTCTTTTTTTATATTTTTTTATCATATATTTTTTTTTCTAAAGTATATACAAACGTATCAACGCATATGGTTTTACATATTTAATGCATAAGCATGTACCCAACTCCCAAAAATATTCAATAAAATACAAAAACACATTTTTTTCTCTCAACCAATGTCCCAAGTTTCCCATACCCAAATGATACACACTCTCACTAGCCTAAGCTAATCAAAGATCCAAATTAAGGACATTTATTATTTTTCACTTAGGGGTAGTGATGTGCTAATATTAAGAACAAAAGGGATTAAATAGGCTCAAATCGGCTAACAATGGTTGATGAAAGGTAGGCTATTTGGGTAAGTGAGCTAAATAAAATGATGGCCTCAATCATATAAATACATGTATACATGGAATAATGGATATAAAGAATCAAACAAATCAAAGATTACAATCATAGAGAGAGAACAATGCACACAAGAATGAAAATAAGTGGTTATAAGATGTAACCACACCATTGGGCTCAAAACTCACATGCTTGTGTTCTTAGCTCAAAAACCATGTTCCAAAATAAATTCTTCAAGCAAGTTTAACACAAAAAAATTTTCAAATTGGTAGGGTGCCCTAAAAACAATTTTTTTTGGAAAAGAAATCATCACCCTAACCAAGTAGTCCTAACATAAAAAGGAAGTGGTAAAAAAAAATATGTACAAATTCTAACTAACATGCAATCTATCATGCAATGCAACAACTAATCTATGAAAGACAAAAATTAAAAATTGGTGTTGAAAAATGAAGTTGTTACCCATGGAGATCGGTCGGACGACCTCCCCACACTTAGAAATTTGCACCGTCCTCGGTGCATGCAAAGAAGAGCAATGTGGATGAGTTGCTACAATTGATGAGTTTCTTCAAAAGGTTGTGCGGGTGAACTTGTTTGTTGCCCCATTTAGAAGCTTTTCCATCCCTTTCCTTCTTGGTGGCCAACCTAAAAGGAAAGAGAAAGAAAGGGAATTAAGCCTACAACAAAGATATCAAAGCAATAAAACATAGGCGGGGGATAATGCCAAATAAGAATAAGGTTCTCACCACATGTTAGCTACGCATGTAAGTGAGAAAACAGTATAGGCAAAGGGCATATCAATTAATACTTGATGCAAAGGAAAAGTCAAAGCATGGGTATATGTCATGAAGAGCATGTTGCATCAAGCTTAATCAATAATTGACACAAACAAGATTAGTGATAAGCATGAGAGCATTTGGTCCCATCCTAACTCAATGATGATGAGGTACATAAACAGGGGATCATGAGTTAGGAAGAACTAAAGCACTAATCTTGTGTGTAGAGCAAATATTACAATTAATGCCAAACAAGTCACAAAGCACCAAGATTAACCAAGAAAATCTCAACAATTGAGTAAGAGAATTCAACACCATTATTAAAATAAGAAACTTAGAAAATAAAAAGGAAAACAAGTTACAAAAAATAAAATTAAAATGCAATGACTGAAAGGTGGATCACCGTTGTCAATGGCTACCATCCATCCTTCCAGTGAAAAGGGTCCAAATGCGCTGTCACCGCACGGCTAATCATCTTGCAGGTTCTCAATTGTACCGGAATAGGATTTACTATCCTTTTGCGTCTGTCACTACGCCCAGCACTCGCGAGTTTGAAGTTTGTCACAGCCATCCAATCCCAGAATCCTACTTGGAATACCACAGACAAGGTTTAGACTTTCCGGATTCTCATGAATGCCGCCATCAATCTAGCTTATACCACGGAGATTCTGATTAGGGAATCTAAGAGATATTCATTCAATCTGATGTAGAATGGAAGTGATTGTCAGACACACGTTCATGGATTGAGGAAGGTGATGAGTGTCACTGATCATCACCTTCTCCATATTTAGGCGCGAATGGATATCTTAGATAGGAACACGCATGTTTGAATGAAAAACAGAAATACTTGCATTACTTCATCGAGACACAGCAGAGCTCCTCACCCCCAACAATGGAGTTTAGAGACTCATGCCTTCAAAGAGTACAAAGTTCAGATCTAAAATGTCATGAGATACAAAATAAATCTCTAAAAGTTGTTTAAATACTAAACTAGTAACCTAGGTTTACAGAAAATGAGTACATTATAACAGATAGTGCAGAAATCCACTTATGGGGCCCACTTGGTGTGTGCTGGGGCTGAGACTAAAGCTTTCACGTGCCTGGAGCTGTTTTGGGCATTCAACGCCAGCTTTGGATCCTTTTCTGGCGTTGAACTCCAACTTGCAACTTGTTTCTGGCGCTGGACGCCAGAATTGGGCAGAGAACTGGCGTTGAACGCCAATTTACGTCGTCTATCCTTGAGCAAAGTATGGACTATTATATATTTCTGGAAATCCCTGGATGTCTACTTTCCAACGCAATTGGAAGCACGCCATTTGGAGTTCTGTAGCTCCAGAAAATCCATTTTGAGTGCAGGGAGGTCA
>NC_029785.2:98262614-98320935 GCF_000816755.2 Arachis ipaensis | reverse complement strand
ACTGCTCTTTTAACAGTGACTTCAGAACGGTTGCTGGTGGGCAGCAGAGAATGCCCAATGAAGTCCAGCCATCCTCTGGCGACTGGTTTGAGATCTTTTCTTTTGAGTTGATTTGGGACACCCTTCGTGCTGGTGGTCCACCTGGCTCTAGGGATACATATATCCTCTAGAATCTTATCCAGGCCCTTGTCTGTTCTCATCATTCTCCTGTTGAAGGAGTCTGGATCATCTTTCAGCTGAAGTAGCTTTAAGATCTCTCTGATCTTGTCAGGGATGGTATGAACAATCTTTCCTCTGACCATGGTCCGATATTCATAGAAAGCAGTTCCAGATAGTTTTTGCTTGTCAGTCTGCCACATATTAGCATAGAACTCCTGGACCATATTCCTTCCCACTTTCGTCTCAGGATTAGCTAGGACCTCCCAGTTCCTGATTCGAATTTGCTCCTGGATCTCCGGATATTCGTCTTCTTTCAGATCGAATCTAACTTCCGGGATCACTGATCTAAGACCCATTATTTTGTAATAATGGTCTGAATGTTCTTTAGATAAGAACTTCCCTTGATTCTAAAGTGGTTTTGGAGCACTCTCTTTCTTGCCTCTTGAAGTGGGTTGTTTTCCCTTAGGAGCCATGATCTTAGTGATCACGGATAAACACACCAAACTTAAAGGTTTGCTTGTCCTCAAGCAAAAGAAAAGAAAGGAGAGGAAAAGAAGGAGAGCTAGGTGCAATTGTTGATGGAAGAGGAGGGAGGCCGAACCCATATTTAAAGGGAGGGGGGGTGGGTTCGAAAATTTTGAAAAGATATGATAAAAAGATTGCTTTAGAAAAGATAAGATAGAAGATATGATAAGAGAGGATATAGTTTAAAATTGAAAAGATATGAAAAATTTTTGAAAAAGATAAATCTAGATTTTGTAAAAGATAATGTGGAGATTTGAAAAAGATATTAGTTGAAAAGATAGATTTGTTTTGAAAATTTAAAAAAGAGTTGAATTGAATTGAAAAAGAGGGTTTGTGCTTATGGATTAAGATATATTTGATATTTTTAAGGTAGGGTTTTTAGAAATTAGGGATTTTAGAAATCAGGGTTCTTAACATGTTTATGCAAGAAATCATGAATTGAAGCATGAAAATTAAGATTAGAATGAAAAAATATGAAGAAAAAATGAATTTACCTCCTCCTCACCATCCTGGCGTTTGAACGCCCAAACGCTGCATGTTTTGGGCGTTCAGCGCCCAAATGCTGCCTCTCCTGGACGTTCAACGCCCAGCTGCTGCTTCTTTCTGGCGTTGTACGCCAGGAAGTCCTTTGTTGCTGGGCGTTTTTCTGAACGCCTAGAATGCTGTAAATCTGGCGTTAAACGCCCAGAAAGAGCTTCTTTCTGGCGTTTAACGCCCAGATGGTTATCCTCACTGGCATTCAACGCCCAAAACAGACTTTTACTGGCGTTTTCTTGCCAGTGAGCTCTTTTTCTTTGTTTTGTATGCAGAATCCTTCTGTAACCCTGTGAACTTATACAATTGACTCTTTACCTTAGGATCAGTGAACTTTATATAAACAAATAAAAATAAAAATAGGGCAAAATGCTTAGAGGATTGATGCCCCATGGCTGGGTTGCCTCCCAGCAAGCGCTTCTTTATTGTCTTTAGCTGGACCTTGCTGAGCTTTTAGTCTAGCTTCAGCCTTGAGCACTCTTGCTCAACATTGCCTTCAAGATAGTGCTTGATTCTCTGTCCATTGATAATGAACTTCTTATCAGAATCAATATCTTGCAGCTCCACATAACCATATGGTGATACACTTGTAATCACATATGGTCCCCTCAACCGGGACTTCAGTTTCCCGGGGAATAGCCTGAGCCTGGAGTTGAACAACAGAACCTTTTGTCCTGGTTCAAAGATTCTAGATGACAGCTTTCTGTCATGCCACTTTTTTTATTTTTCTTTATAAAGCTTGGCATTTTCGAAAGTAGTGAATCTGAGTTCCTCTAGCTCATTTAGCTGGAGCAATCTTTTTTTTCCAGCTAATTTGGCATCAAAGTTCAGGAATCTGGTTGCCCAGTAGGCTTTATGTTCCAGTTCCACGGGCAGGTGACATGCCTTACCATAGACCAGTTGGTATGGAGAGGTCCCTATAGGAGTCTTGAATGCTGTTCTGTATGCCCACAGAGCATCATCTAAGCTTCTTGCCCAATCTCATCCGGAAAAGTCTCAGAGATCTCAAGAGAGGGGAGGAACGTCCCTTCTACTGGCTCTATCCGGGACAGATGATCAGCCACTTGGTTCTCTGTCCCTTTTCTGTCTCTTATTTCTATATCAAACTCTTGCAGAAGCAACACCCATCTGATGAGCCTGGGCTTTGAATCCTGCTTTGTGAGTAGATATTTAAGAGTAGCATGGTCAGTATACATAATCACTTTTAATCCTACTAAGTATGATCTGAACTTGTCAATGGCATAAACCACTGCAAGTAATTCTTTTTCTGTGGTTGTGTAATTTTTCTGGGCATCATTTAAAATGCGACTAGCGTAATAAATGACGTGCAGAAGCTTGTCATGCCTCTGTCCCAATACTGCACCAATGGCGTGATCACTGGCATCACACATTAGCTCAAATGGTACTGTCCAGTCTGGTGCAGAAATAACTGGTGCTGTGACCAGCTTAGCTTTCAGTGTTTCAAACGCCTGCAGACACTCTGTGTCAAACACAAATGGTGTGTCAGCAGCTAGCAGATTGCTTAGAGGTTTTGCGATTTTTGAAAAATCCTTTATAAACCTCCTATAGAATCCTGCATGCCCCAGAAAGCTTCTGATTGCCTTAACATTGGCAGGTGGTGGTAATTTTTCAATTACCTCTATTTTTGCTTGATCCACCTCTATCCCCTTGTTTGAGATTTTATGCCCAAGGACAATCCCTTCAGTCACCATGAAGTGACATTTTTCCCAGTTTAAAGCTAGGTTGGTCTCTTGGCATCTCTTCAGAACAAGTTTCAGGGGATCAAGACAGGAGCTGAATGAGTCTCCATATACTGAGAAGTCATCCATGAAGACTTCCAGAAATTTTTCCACCATATCAGAGAAAATAGAGAGCATGCATCTCTGGAAGGTAGCAGGCGCATTACACAGCCCAAATGGCATCCTTCTATAAGTAAACACTCTAGATGGACATGTGAATACTGTTTTCTCTTGATCTTGGGGATCTACTGCAATCTGGTTATAGCCAGAGTAGCCATCCAGAAAGCAGTAATAATCATGACCTGCCAGTCTTTCTAGCATCTGGTCTATGAATGGTAAAGGAAAATGATCCTTTCTGGTGGCTGTATTGAGCCTTCTGTAGTCAATACACATGCGCCATCCTGTAACTGTTCTTGTAGGAACCAGTTCATTTTTTTCATTATGAATCACTGTCATGCCTCCCTTTTTTGGGACGACTTGGACAGGGCTCACCCAGGGGCTGTCAGAAATAGGATAAATAATCCCAGCCTCTAGTAATTTGGTGACCTCCTTCTGCACCACTTCCTTCATGGCTGGATTTAGCCGCCTCTGTGGTTGAACCACTGGTTTAGCATTATCCTCCAATAAGATTTTGTGCATGCATTTAGCTGGGCTTATGCCCTTAAGGTCACCTATGGACCACCCAAGAGCTGTCTTGTGTGTCCTTAGCACTTGAATAAGTGCTTCCTCTTCCTGTGGGTTTAAAGCAGAGCTTATGATCACTGGAAAAGTGTCACCTTCTCTCAGAAATACATATTTCAGGGATGGTGGTAATGGTTTGAGCTCAGGTTTAGGAGGTTTTTCCTCTTCCAGAGAAAATTTCAGAGGCTCTTTAATCTCCTCTGAATCCTCCAGATCAGGCTGAACATCTTTAAAGATGTCTTCCAACTCTGATTCGAGACTCTTAGCCATGTTGATCTCTTCTACCAAAGAGTTGAACATGGCATAAGAAGGTATTTTCTCAAGTGCCTCTGCAAATGGAATCTTTATTTCAAGAGTCCTGAGATAATCTGCAAAGCGAGCAAATTGCTTATCCTGTTCCTCTTTCCGGAGTTTTTGAGGATAAGGTATCTTGGCTTTATATTCCTCAACCTTAGTTGTTGTAGGTTTATTGCCTACAGAAGTGGCTAAAGAAGCCTTTTTAGAGGGGTTGTCATCAGCACTTGTGTGTGTCTGATCCCTCACTGGCAATTGAGTGCCAGAGTTAGAAGCTGGAGTGATGTGAGACGCCAACTCCTTGTCTATTCCTGGCGTCTGAACGCCAGAACTGTGCCCATTTTGGGCGTTTAGCGCCAGATCTTGCCCATTTTGGGCGTTCAACGCCAGATCCTTGCTTGTTTCTGGCGTTGAACGCCAGTCTTTGCTTGTTACTGGCATTGAATGCCAGTCTTGGGCATGGTCTGGGCGTTCAGCGCCAGCCTTCCACCAGATTGCTGGCGTTTTCCATGTCCTTATGCTGGCCTTAGGTTGGTTATTTAACCACCTCTTAGCTTGATCTTTTACAGCAAATGGAAACAGTAATAGTCTGTAGACATCCTGATCTATTTCCTTATCATGTACTGTGTCAGCAATTTGTAAAAATTGTGCCAGAAACTCTGTAGGCTCTTCCTGTGGAAGACCGAAATACTGGCAACTTTGCTGCACCATGATAATGAGCTGAGGATTCAACTCGAAGCTACTGACTCCAATGGAGGGTATGCAGATACTACTCCCATATGAAGCAGTAGAGGGGTTAGCATATGACCCCAAAGTCCTCCTGGACTGTTCATTTCCACTTAGATCCATGATGGAGAAAGGGAGATGATGTAAAAAAAATTTTTATTTTTATTTATTTATTTATTTATTTCAAAAATAAAATAAATTAAAATAAAATAAATAAAAATAGGTGAAGATTTTTGAAAAAAATGAGGGGAGAGAAAGTGGTAAGGAAGTTTTGAAAAAGATATGATTTGGAAAAGATTTTAAATTTTGAAAAAAAATCTAAATTTTTAAAAATAATTTTAAAAAATTTGTTTTAAAATTAGAGAGAAAAGATATTTTTGAATTTAGTGAGGAAAGAGAAAAACAATAAAATATCACAAGATTTAAAATTTTTAGATCTAATGCTCCTTGTTTTCGAAAATTTTGGAGGGAAAACAGCAAGGAACACCAAACTTAAAATTTTAAGATCAGGACACAAGGAAAACTCAAGAACACTTTGAAGACTCACAAGAACATGAAGAAAGAACACCAAACTTAAAATTTTTAGAAAACCAATCTAAAATTTTCGAAAAACAAAGAAAAATCAACAAGAAAACACCAAACTTAGAGTTTGGCACAAGATTTATTCAAAGAAAAATTATTTTTGAAAAAGATTTTAAAAATAGGATAGCCAATTACCAAGAACATAAGCACCACGCTCTAACTAATTGAGCTATAAATTTAAAGTGTTTTAACAATGTATAAATAATAAAAGACTCTAAACCAAAAAGAAATTTTTTTCCTAATCTAAGCAACAAAATAAGCCGTCAGTTGTCCAAACTCAAAGAATCCCCGGCAACGGCGCCAAAAACTTGGTGCACGAAAATTACTTCACAATGTAATTCTGCACAACTAACCAGCAAGTGCACTGGGTCGTCCAAGTAATACCTTACGTGAGTAAGGGTCGATCCCACAGAGATTGTTGCTTTCCTCTGTTTTATGATTCACGCACGCACGTCCTCCTATGGCAAGCTGTGTGTAGGTGGATCACCGTTGTCAATGGCTACCATCCATCCTTCCAGTGAAAAGGGTCCAAATGCGCTGTCACCGCACGGCTAATCATCTTGCAGGTTCTCAATCGTACCGAAATAGGATTTACTATCCTTTTGCGTCTGTCACTACGCCCAGCACTCGCGAGTTTGAAGTTCGTCACAGCCATCCAATTCCAGAATCCTACTCGGAATACCACAGACAAGGTTTAGACTTTCCGGATTCTCATGAATGACGCTATTAATCTAGCTTATACCACGGAGATTCTGATTAGGGAATCTAAGAGATATTCATTCAATCTGATGTAGAACGGTGATGAGTGTCACTGATCATCATCTTCTCCATATTTAGGCGCGAATGGATATCTTAGATTGGAACACGCATGTTTGAATAGAAAACAGAAATACTTGCATTAATTCATCGAGACACAGCAGAGCTCCTCACCCCCAACAATGGAGTTTAGAGACTCATGCCGTCAAAGAGTACAAAGTTCAGATCTAAAATGTCATGAGATACAAAATAAATCTCTAAAAGTTGTTTAAATACTAAACTAGTAACCTAGGTAGTAAAGTCCAGAAATATGAATTTTTCCTAGAAACTAATGAAAATAAACTAAAAACCAACTAAAACATACTAAAATCTATAAGAAATTAACCCCAAAAAGCGTATAAAATATCTGCTCATCAGTGCTCAGGCGCGGATGCAGCACGGACAATCCGTGCGCGCGCGCCATGCGTGCTTGGGCATGGATGCGACAGGGACAATCTTGCGTGCTTACGCGCGGATCGCCTGGCACAAAGTAGGCATAAAGTGGGCACAACTCTCGGGTTTTAGTACTAGGAGTTGTGAAACCACAACGGCGCGCGCGCGTAGTGCGCGCTTGGGCGCCGATGCTCATTTTTTTTTTTTTTTAGAAACATAAAAACAGAATTTAACACTCTCCTAACCTATAAACATTCCAAAGCAACCAAAATTCAAATTTAACAAAAATCTGTAACTTTTTGAAAAATTTTCAAAGACAAAACAAACAAAACTTGTACTTCAAGCAACCTACTTTAACAACAATCTAAACTAATCAAAACAAACTAATAAACAACCAATCAATCAAAGAAAAATGTATAAGAGTATAGAAAATAACAAAAACTACCTATAATGCCAACTCAAATCACTTATTAACCAAATCTAAAAGAGAGTGGAAAGAGTTTACCATGGTGGGGTGTCTCCCACTTAGCACTTTTAGTTTAAGTCCTTAAGTTGGACATTTGGGAGGCTCCTTGTCATGGTGGCTTATGCTTGTATTCATCCTTGATCCCCCAAGAATGCTTGCTCCTCAATTGGTTGTCAGAATTTCCAACCATTTCCACCAAGCTTGGGTGAGATTCTTCCCAAGATATGAGCTCCCAAAATTGGTCTTCATGTTGTGATCTGGGATCCCATATCTTATTTTCACACCCATCTTCTAATTGATTATCATGATTCTCTTTGCATCTTCCACCTCTTTGCAAGCTTTTTCAATTTCAATTCCTTGCTCACCAACTTCTTCTATGCACCCTTCATTGCTCAAACCATGTGTTGGAGGTTGTGCACGGTCCTCCTTGTCATTAATTTCATAACACAATGAGGGAGATTCATCAGTTCCAAAAGACTCATTAGTTGGTGTGGAATCATCTTCAATGGTGGAGCTTGCTTCTTGCTCAACCTTCTCCTCTTGGTAGCTTCCTTTCAATTCAATCTATTCTTCATTGCTTACCAAGGGTATGGAAGGTGAGGTATCTTCTTCCTTATCCTCTATGTCAAACCCAATTAGAGAGAATTCAATTGTACATAAGAATTCTTCAATGATTGAATCCATCTCTTGGTCAACCTCTTCAAAGACTTCAACCACTTCTTCCGGCTCAATTATCTCAACTTTCTCCCCTTGTGGCAATCCTTGTTTCAACTTCTCTTCTTCACCTTGAAGCTCTAAACTCACTCCCTCACTATGCTCCTTGGTTGCTTCTCCACATTCGTCAATGGGAGTTCCTTGATTGCTTAGTTGGGAGGAGGCCATATTGCTAACGACTTCCACTAGGATAGCCATCTTGGCTCCTAGCTCCTTAAACTTTTTTTCATCCTCCTCTTGTCGCCTTAGGATATGAGATTCAAGATCTCTCAATTCATGTGTGGGGGCTTCATCGGGAGGTGATGGTGGGAGAGAAGGTTCATTGTTTGGGAGGAAAGATTCATAATCGGAAGTTGGTTCATCTTGGTAAGGGTATGGAGCTGGTGTATATTGAGGTGGTTCTTGAGGGTAATTGTGTTGGAATGGTGGTGGTTCCATGTATGGTTCATATGGCTCATAAGGTGGTTGGTATGGTGGATATGGGTTGGGGTCATATGGAGGTGTTTGGTGAAAAGGGGCTTGTGAGTAAGGTGGTTCAAAGTCATGTTGAGGGGGTGGTTCATAGGCATGTGGTGGTGGTTGTTGACAATCACAATAAGGGTCACCACATCCATTAGATTGATATGAATTAGGATTAGAGTTATACCCATAAGAATCCGGAGGGGGTTGTTGCCAAGAAGGTTGATCAATCCCTTGAGGCTCCTCCCACCTTTGATTGTTCCATCCTTGATGCACATCCTCATTGTAGCTTTCATTCCCTACAACATAATTTGAACCAAACTCATAGCCAAAGTGATGAGAATTCATAATAGCAAGAGAAAATAAAAACAAGACTAGTAAGAACTAATAAAAACTAGCTCCTAAAATAAGCAAAAACTAGCAAATAAGCATATTAACATATATACAATAGCCAACAATATAACACCATTGCAACTCCCCGACAACGGTGCCATTTTCATTTAAGAAAATTGTCGTGTTGGTATAGAATTTCCTCAAATGAATGAATTCTCGTTGCAAGTATAGTTCTACACAACAAACAATCCTCCCAATAAAAAATATTGGTTGTCACAAATAACAATCCCCAATAAGAATTAACCGAAGTATTAAGACTCCGGGTCGTCTCACGAAGAGTTGCAATGAAATGGTCAATTATTGGCTATGAAGGTCAAGGGGGGGGTTTGGTTGATAAAAGGGGCAATAAAATAAATGACAAGAAAAATAAAGAGAGCAATTAAAGAAAGCAAGTGATAAAGAGAGACATTCATGGCAAAGATTGAGATCATAGGCTTTCTATCCTAGTCATGCAATGATTAATTCATCTTATTTAGTTAACTCCAACAAATAGGGAGAATGTCAAACAAGACTAATTAATCATGTCACAATTATAACAAGAATTTATCTCATTACGTCAACTCCAACAAATAGGGAGAATGTCAAACAAGACTAATTAATCATGTCACAATTATAACAAGAATTTATCTCATTACGTCAACTCCAACAAATAGGGAGAATGTCAAACAAGACTAATTAATCATGTCACAATTATAACAAGAATTTATCTCATTACGTCAACTCCAACAAATAGGGAGAAAGTCTAACGAGACTAGCTAATCTCAATCCAAATGTCCTAACCAACTTACTAATTAAATTAGCAAAAGATTAGCGTCAATGGAAACAATATTCCAAAAGTCCTAATCAACTCACTAATGAAAGTAGCAAAAGATTAGCGTCAATGGAAACAATACTAGCTAACAACTCTAGATCACCAACATAAGTTGGGTTTTCATGACTCAAGATTGCCTAATTACTCTTTCCAAGCCAAGAATGCTCAAAATCTACTCTAACATCCTTCCAAGCATTTTATCAAACACTTGGAAGGCGTAAATGGAAAGCATGGTAAAAGTGCAAGAATAATAAATCTATCAACTACCAATTGCAAGAAAAGTAAATTAACAATTCAAATCATCAACAAAAGAACATCAAACATAAATTTCATTAAAGGAAAATGGAAAACCAACAAGGGTTCATCAACATAAAAGTAACAAAATAAAGGAAAATGAACAAGAGAAACTAAGAAGATTAAGATGTAACAACAAGAAATTAAAAGGAAAACTAAATCAA
Organism: Arachis ipaensis; assembly: GCF_000816755.2. Taxonomy (NCBI): domain Eukaryota; kingdom Viridiplantae; phylum Streptophyta; class Magnoliopsida; order Fabales; family Fabaceae; genus Arachis; species Arachis ipaensis. The sequence continues at coordinate 98,311,206 of NC_029785.2, read as the reverse complement.
AACAAGAATTGAAAGTTGGATTTAAGAAAATTAAACCTAAACTACCCTAAATTCTAGAGAGAAGAGAGAGCTTCTCTCTCTAGAATTCTATCCTAAAACATGATGAAAACTAAAACTATGAATACTTCCATCATTCCCCCTTCAATCCTTGGGTTCAATAGCATCATAAATGGGTTGGATTGGGCCCAAAATGAGCTGCAAAATCGCTGGGGGCGATTTCATAAAAGTGGGCCACGAACAGCATCGGCGCGCGCGAGCAAACTGCACGTGTGCGCCCCTGAACGCGAAGCAACATATGGCAAAATTTATATCATTTTGAAGCCCCAAATGTTAGCTTTCCAACGCAACTAGAACCGCCTCATTTGGACCTCTGTAGCTCAAGTTATGATCGTTTGAGTGCCAGGAGGTCGGGCTTGATAGCTTTACGGTTTCTTCATTTCTTCATGAGTTCTCCCACTTTGCATGCTTTTATCCCCACTTCTTCCATCCAATAGTTGCCTTATGAACCTGAAATCACTCAACAAACATATCAAGGCATCGAATGGAATTAAAGTGAATTAAAATTGGCTATTTTAGGGCCTAAAAAGCATGTTTTCACATTTAAGCACAAATCAAGGGAGAATTACAAAACCATGCTATTTCATTGAATAAATGTGAGAAAAGGTGATAAAATCCCCCAAAATAAGCACAAGATAAACCATAAAATCGGGGTTTATCAGCATGCAAATACACTAAACAATAGACATACAGAATGGAACAAACTATAGATTGTAATCATGGAGAAGAAAACTCACAAGAATAAAAATCATGGTTAAATAATGTAACCATATAATTAAGCTCAAAATCTCACAGGTTGTGTGTTCTTAGCTATAAACCATGTTCAAAATTACAATCTTCAAATAAGTTTAACAAAAAAGTTTTAATTTAAATTAGTGAAATATTATAAAATGGGGTCTTAAAAAGAAACTCATTACTTCAATCAAGCAAAACATACATGCAAGCAATTATTATCATGCAATCTATCCTATCTAACAAAAGAAAAACTAAAATGTTGGTGTCAAGAGAGAGAGATTACCTCCGGAAGTCAAGGACTGACCTCCCCACACTTAAGGCTTGGCACGGTCCTCCGTGCCATCAGTAAGGAGCAAGGTAGCGCTGGAAGCATTGCCTCCGCTCTCTGGTTTGCCATGGCTTTCTGTGCTACTGGATGAAGGGGAATTTGGGGTGTGCTTCTGTTCTGGAGGTGGGTGAGTACCAACAATGAGTTCCTTCAGGTAGTTATATCGGCGCTTGTTGTGGCGCTCCAAATGCTCCATTCGCCGGTCTTGCTGGTCGAACCTCTCAAGGATCTGAAGGAACATCTAATGGGTGGATGGTGCTTGTGGTGTGGATGATGGTGGAGTAGGAGAAGGAGGAGTATCCAAAGATGGGCCTGCAGGCCGGCTCGCAGAGGAAACTGGTGGCCGGATGTACTTCCCGTTCGGGACGTATTGGTCGGCCCTAGGGATCATGACCTTTGTGTCACCTGCCCGATAGGACACACCTGCTGCAGAGACTAAATCTGAAACCAAGGCGGGGAAGGCAGGTTACCCGCAATCTATACATGTCCCATTGCTTGCCGGATGTGTCGGGGCAGGTTGAGGAAAGCCATGTCCACTGTGAAGGTGGACTCGTGAGTGCTCGGAAAGATATAGTGGGACATAATCTGTACCCACACACGAGCCTCCAAGGTAAGTGACTGGGCTGAGATGCTCTTGGGTTTTGACCGATGCGGCCCATAGATCCAGGTACTACCAGGTTGGGCTATAACTCCAAGGACGCTATCCCAGTCGAACTGATATGTCTGGCGCTTAAGAGAGGCTTGTTGATATGCATCCAATCCCTCTGAGCTAGGTGGAAGATCCAGTGCTCGCTGTATGGCACTCTCAGAGATAGGGACTTGCTGTTGGCGAATATAGACAGTCTGCAGTGTAGACGAGTAGAAGTTGGAGTAGAATTCAACTACCCATGATAAGTTGGCCTCTCGCGACTGCCTCTTCAAAAATCCCCACTGTCTCCTCTCTATGCGGGGCTCCACAAAATTGACAAAGTGTGCTGGAATAATGAGTAGGTGCTCATTGTTGTAGTTCCTCTCGGCTAGGATGGGGAACATCTGTTCGCAGTAGTGGTTAGTGAACCGTGTGGAGTCCCGTGCGGGAAAGGCTTTCTCTGATTCATCAACTTTAATGATCCTCTTCACCCGCTTTGTTGGCGGCTTTACGCTTGTAGATGGAAGCGCCTTAGCCGGTGCTCTCTTGGTTCCTCTTCTTGTCGGTGGCTTGTCAGTGGCTTTCTCTTTGCCTTTCTTGGTGCCCATGCCTAAGGAAGAAAGAAAGAGGAAGACTGTGAAATATATATATAACGAAAAACCGGAGGAAGAAAATTTCAAGTGATAATGAATGCCAAAGAAAAGAAAATAGCTTAAATACATGGTAGCTACAACATGTAGGTAAGACATCAATTAAGATCAAGAAGATAATTCAGAATAATTAGATGCAAGAGGGTAAAAGCATGCAAGTAACAGGCATGAGAGGCATAACTCAAGCATCAAGTATTAAATGCGCCAAGGAAAGAGCAATTTTTATGATGACAATTGTGAATGATAATTCCAAATACATGTGGAGTACAAGTGTTGTGAAAAAGAGGCATTAAAGTGTAATAGTAAAATAAAATAGGATTCAAAATGCCATAAAAGCTTTTTCACAAACACTTGGTGTGCAAGTTAAAATAGGAATGAAAATAATGTATCCAAATGTATATGAGAGCCAAAATTAAATGTCAATTGTCAAATCACTCCTCATAGTATCCACAAGCTTAAAAGTAGTACCCAAATAAAATTTCAACACCAATATAAAAATGCATGAGAAAAGAATGAAAAAGAAACCATAAATAATTAAGCTAAAAGAAAACTTGAGAAAAAAGAAAAATAAGTAAATGCAATAATTAAAAAACAATGACAAAGTTGAGGAGAGGGGAGAAAGAAACCTGATGTAGAAGATGAAAAAGGGAGGAAGAAGGAATAAGGAAGAAAGAAAAAAGAGTTAGGAATGAAAAAGAATTAGGATTGGGGGAGGGAAGGAATGAAATTAGGCGGAGTACTTGTTTAATTGTGCGTCCCATGCGACGCGTACGCGTGAGTCGCGCAAGTTTTAAGCGACGCGTACGCGTCTGGGATGCATACGCGTGATAGTGGATTGTGCCAATCGCGCGAAGGAAGCCCTCCGCACGCACAACTCTCGGGTTGAAACGCACGAGAGCCAAAAATGCATACGACGCGTGTGCGTCAAGTACGCGCACGCGTCGGTGGTTATTAAGGGAAAATGACGCGCACGCGTTAGGGACGCGTACGTGTGATGGGGGTTTATGCCTCCAGCACAGTTCTAGCCCCACACCAACACAACTCTCTGGCCAAACACCTATTTATGCCGATTTCTAGGGTCACGCGTACGCGTCAGGGACGTTTACGGGTGGGCTGCTGAAAGCGCAAGCGACGCGCATGCGTGAGAGACGCATACACGTGGACTTGCTTGTGCGCAAAGCATACTTCTAGCGCCACTCTTGCCCAACTCTCGGGTCAATTCCTTGGTGGTGCGAAATCACACATGACGCGCACGCGTGAGGGACGCTTGTGCGTCGAACCCCCCCTTTTTTTATGTAGAATGCATAATGCAGAATGTAGAATGCAGAATGATTATGCAGAAATTGTGAATAAATACTGTGAAAAATAAAATAATATAAAACTAGGAATGAAAAGGGACGATCATATATACCATGGTGGGTTTTCTCCTACCTAGCACTTTGCTTTTACGTCCTTAAGTTGGACGGACCATAACCTTAGTCTTCTGCTATTTGTGGATCCTCCAAGAGGAAGATCTCCAGTTCCTTGTTGTGCTTCATCTTCTCACCATGATACAGCTTCAAGTGATGTCTATTGACCATGATGAAATTGGAGCTTAAGGGATGACTCAGGTGGAAGACTCCGTATGGCTCTGCCTTTTCTACTCTATAGGGGCCTTCCCACCGTGATCTCAGCTTGCCTGGCATGAGCCTCAGCCTTGAGTTGTAAAGGAGAACTAGCTCCCCAGATCTGAACTCTTTTCTCTTGATATGCCTGTCATGCACAACCTTTACCTTCTCTTTGTATAGTCTGGAGTTGTCATATGCTTCGAGTCGAAGGGTCTCCAGTTCTGCTAGTTGCAGCTTCCTTTCAGTACCAGCCTTCAAAAATCCCATGTTGCATTCCCTGACAGCCCAAAAAGCTTTGTGTTCCACCTCCATTGGGAGGTGACAAGCATTTCCGTATACTAGGCGGAAGGGACTTATCCCGATGGGTGTCTTTTATGGTGTCCGATAAGCCCAGAGCGCATATAGAAGTCTGGTGCTCCAGTCCTTCCTGTGAGGCTTGACAATCTTCTCCAGGATGCACTTTTTCTCTCTGTTAGACACCTTTGCTTGTCCATTGGTCTGAGGATGATAAGCTATGGCTACCTTGTGCACAATACCATGTTTCTTTAGTAGACCTGTTAATCTCCTGCTACAAAAGTGAGTGCCTTGATCACTCACGATTGCTCGTGGTGATCCAAAGCGACAGATAAGATGATTTCTAACAAAGGAGACAACAACGTTAGCATCATCAGTACGGGTAGGAATTGCTTCCACTCATTTAGAAACATAATCTACAGCTAACAATATGTATAAGAAACCATTAGAGTTTGGAAATGGAGCCATGAAGTCAATGCCCCAAACATAAAAAATTTCACAAAATAGCATAAGCTGCTGGGGTATCTCATCCCTCTTGGATATATTTCCAAACCTTTGGCATGGGGAACAAGATTTACAGAAGGCAGTGGCATCCTTAAAAAGAGTGGGCCACCAAAATCCACAGTCTAAAATTTTTCTAGCTGTTCTTTGAGGGCCAAAATGTTCACCACTCTCAGAGGAGTGGCAGGCCTCTAAAATTGACTGGAATTCTGATTGAGGCACATACCTTCTAATTATCTGGTCAGTACCATACCTTCATAAATATGGGTCATCCCATATATAAGACATGGACTCGCTTTTCAGCTTGTCCTTTTGATGCTTAGTAAAATTAGGAGGGAATGTATGACTAACTAAATAATTAGCTATAGGTGCGTACCAAGGGACTACTTCAGATATTGCGTGCAAGCTATCAAATAGAAAAGCATCATTGATAGGAGTGGAGTCATTCTTAATGTGCTCTAGGCGACTCAAGTGGTCTGCCACTAAATTCTGGGAACCACTCCTATCTTTGATTTCTAAATCAAATTCTTGCAACAACAATATCCAATGTATTAACCTTGGTTTGGACTCTTTTTTAGCTAATAAATATTTTAGAGCTGCATGGTCTGAGTATACTACCATTTTAGTACCAAGTAAGTAGGCTCGAAATTTATCCAGAGCAAAAACAATAGCCAAAAGCTCTTTTTCAGTGGTAGTATAATTAGACTGAGCAGCGTCTAAGGTCTTAGAAGCATAAGCAATTATAAAAGGGTCCTTACCTTCACGCTGAGCCAGCGCCACTCCTACTGCATGGTTGAAGGAATCACACATAATCTCAAATGGCTGGCTCCAGTCTGTTCCTCTCACAATCAGAGCTTGAGTCAAGGCGATCTTCAGCTTATCAAATGCTTCCATGCAGTCCTCACTCAGCTCGAACTCAACATCCTTCTGCAGCAGTCTGGATAAAGAAAATACTACCTTACTGAAGTCTTTGATAAATCTCCAGTAGAAACCTGCATGACCAAGGAACGAACGGATTTCCCTCACGGAGGAGGGATAAGGTAAACCAGAAATGACATTTACCTTTGCTGGATCTACTGAAATACAAGTATTAGAAACAACATGTCCTAGAACAATACCTTGTTTTACCATAAAATGACATTTTTCAAAATTGAATACAAGGTTTGAGCTAACACACCTGTCTAATACTCTAGCTAAGCTATCCAAGCAAAGGTTAAATAAATCACCATACACATTAAAGTCATCCATGAAAACTTCCATACAGCTCTCAATAAGATCTGAGAAAATACTCATCATGCATCTTTAGAAGGTAGCTGGTGTATTACATAAGCCAAAAGGCATCCTCTTGTATGCATACGTTCCAAAGGGACATGTAAAATTAGTTTTCTCCTGATCTTCAGGAGCTATATGAATTTAAAAATAGCCAATGTAACCATCTAAAAAATAGTAGTGTGATTTACCTGACAGGCGATCAAGCATCTGATCGATGAATGGCAGGGGGTAGTGATCCTTGCGAGTAGCTTGGTTGAGGCGCCTGTAATCAATGCACACCCTCTAGGAGTTCTGCACTCTAGTTGTCAGGAGCTCTCCATGCTCATTCTTCACTGTTGTGACTCCCGATTTCTTGGGCACCACCTGTACTGGGCTGACCCATTCATTATCCGAGATTGGATAGATGATGTCAGCTTCAAGCAATCTGGTCACTTCCTTCTTGACAACTTCCAAGATGGTGGGGTTCAGCCACCTTTGAGGTTGACAAACAGGCCTTGCTCCCTCTTCTAAAAATATTCAGTGCTCACAAACTTGAGGGCTGATGCCTACTATATCCGCCAAGCTCCACCCAATTGCTTTCTTATGTCTTCTCAGCACACTAAGCAGCTACTCCTCCTGTTGGGGAGTGAGTTCCCTTGCAATAATAACTGGGAGGTTCTGATTATCCTCAAGGTAAGCATACTTGAGGTGGGATGGAAGGGGCTTCAACTCCATTTTCTGCTCATGGCTAGGCACTTGATCATCTGGAGCTGGTGAAGGTGGCAAGGTGTCTTCATCTTGTTCAGAGGGCTTCTCCACACTTGCACCTTGCTCCATGTGAATCTCTTCTACCTCTTCTTGGTGAACTGCAGCTACAGTTTTATCAATGATGTTGCACTAGAAGATGGAATGATCTTCTGGAAGATGCTTCATGACTTCATCCAGGTTGAAGCTCACTACTCTGCCATCTATCTCAAAGGAATAAGTTCCTAAGAATGCATCTAATTTGAACCTTGAAGTCTTCAGAAATGGCCTTCCAAGCAGGATGGATGATGGTCTTCCTGAGTCATTAGGGGGCATCTCCAAGATGTAGAAGTCAATATGGAATATGAGCCCCTTAATGCTCACCAGCACGTCCTCAGCAATTCCTACCACCGAGATTATGCTTTTATCTGCCAAAACAAAATGTGCTGCCGACCTTTTTAAGGGAGGGAGCCTCAAAGCATCATATACAGATAATGGCATAATACTCACACACGCGCCTAAATCACACATGCAGTCAGAAAATTTTACACCCTCTATAGTAATAGTACCATGCATGGACCTCGATCAGTACATTTTTCCGGTATATAACCCATTAAAGCAGAAATAGAGCTACCTCGAGGAATAGTTTTTAATTCTTGTATTTTATCATTATTTATTCATAAATCTTTTAGAAACTTAGCATACTTAGGTACCTGGTGAATGGCATCAAAAAGGGGAATAGTTACCTCAACCTTTTTGAAGATCTCCACCATCTTGGGGTCTAGCTCCATCTGCTTCCTGGATTTCCTAGCAAGGTGTGGAAATGGAATGGGAATGGCTTCTCTTGTAACTTCATCTTCCTTTGGTGCTCTATTCCCTGGTTGAGCTGCTTCTTCTTCAACCATGTCCTGTACTTCTTCCTATTCTTCAACATTCTCTACCTCAACAATGTCTTCAACTTGAATGTCTTCCTTTGAGCTTGGCTCCTCATGACTCCTGTCTGGCAGTGTGGTTCTGGACCTCAAATTGATGGCATTGATTCCACCTTTGGGGTTGCGTAAAGGTTGAGAAGTAATTGCACTGGAGCTTGAAGGTTGATTGTTGGGGTAGATAATGATTCCATCCGGGAGACGAGCGCTTGTAAGGTAGCGTTCAAATCGTTTATGGTAGATGTGAGTGTATTCTGAATGTCTTGTTGTCCTTGCGCAAGAGAGCGAAGCATCTCGTCGTTAGAAGAAGAAGGGGGTAAGTGATTTGAGGGGCCTGCTGTTGGTTATTCTGAGGTGCTTGGGACTGCCTTTGGTGAGGTGCTCTGTAAGGCTGCTTTTGGTTCTGCTGTTGGTAAGGAGGATTCTGCTATCTGTTGTTGTTCCACCTCTGATTTCCTCCATTGTCTCTGCTTCCTCGGTTGTAGTTGTCCCTCCATCCTTTGTTGGAGTTGTCTTTCCACCCTTGGTTGGAATTATCTCTCCATCCCTGGTTGGAGTTATCTTGCCAACCTTGATTGTAGTTCCCACCTTGGTTATAATTACCACCTTATTGATAGTATCCTTGATTCGGATGGTCATAGAAATTATGGGTAGCTGCCAAGGTGTTGTCTTCTTATTGGAGCTGCGGACACTCATCAGTGTAATGAGTATAGCAGGCACATATTCCGCACACTCTCTGAGGAACCAACTATTGACACTGTTGTTGTGGGGGAGGCTGAGGTTGTTGTTAATTCAGCGGTAGCTGCTTCAGTATGTTGGTCATCTCTCCCAGAGTCTTTGTGAGAGCAGTAGTCTCACTACTAGAAGAAACCTCCACAATAGCCTTGCGATGGTTGTTCCTGTGCCTGACATTCCAGGTAGACTCGGCTAGATCAGTGATCAGTTGCCAAGCTTCTATCACCATCTTGTACTTCTTCAGAGAACCATTACTCGCAGCATCTAATGTAGTCTTATCCTGAGGCTTCATGCCTTGTGTGAAGTAGCTGATCAACACCAACTGGTCAATCTTATGGTGGGGACATGAGTCTAGGAGATTCCTGAAGCATTCCCAATACTCATAAAGAGTCTCTGATTTGCCTTGGATAATGCAAGAAATTTCTTTCCTCAGTCTATCTGTAACTTTAGCTGGGAAGTATTTTTCCAGGAACTCCTTTCTGAGCAGATCCCAATTAGTAACAACTTCTTCAGGTTGAGTGTGGAACCACTCCCTTACCTTTCCCTCAACAGAAAATGGGAAGGCATATAGCCAAATAGTAGTCTCATCTGCACCATGACGCCAAGTAGTTGAGCAGGCTATCTGAAAATCCCTGAGGTGCTTGATAGGCTCTTGAGCAGATAAGCCATGAATCTTGGGCAGTAAGTTGATTAGCTCAGTCTTCAGTTCAAAATATGCAGACAGATTTGGGTGACACGCTTCATATGGTTGCAGTGTAAAGTCTGGAGCTCCTGCCTCCTGGAGAGTAATCCTTCTCGGCTCCGCTATATTACCTGCATGTAAATCAACAGAATTAGTAGAAGAGGAGCTTGTTTCTTCCTCAAATGGCGCTTCAGACTTGCCCTCAGATAAGACTGGTGTATTGGTAGTAACCACTTCACCACCCTTAGAGGCTAACCGACGCCGAGCTCGCCTAATACGTGAAATAGTTCTTTCAATTTTAAGATCAAACGCGGCTAAGCTCGGATCAGGCAGTGAACGCGTCATTCAATGAAAGAAACATACAGCTCATGGTAATAAAATAAAATAAAATATGCAAATATGTAAAATAAAAAAATATTTACACCAACCAATAATTTAGCATACTATTGCAACTCCCCGGCAACGGCGCCAAAAATTGACGTGGCGAAAGATTGCCGATAAAGAATTTATAGTGAAAATAGCGTTGCTAGTACAGTTCTTGACGAAAATTCTGCTTATCAATTTAAAAAGAATTGTTACAAATTGGAAATAAAATACTGGGAGTAGAAATCCCAGGTCGTCTCCCAACGAGTTGACAAAAGAATGCTATTTTATTAGTCGGGAATTTTCTGAGAATTTTTAGAGTTGGAGAACAGAAAAATAAATGATTGTAAATTAAAGCAATGAAAATTAGCAACAGAATTTATATAATTAAAATAAAAGCCTTGACCGGGAGAAGATTAATTGGAAGTTCTATCCTTGTTGAATTTCCCCAAGGGTAATGGTAAGAGGTTGTTGCTTCTACTTAGTTATCCCTTACCGAATAAAGGAAAGTCAAGTAACTTAACCGGCTCTAATTTACAAGTCCTAATCCTCTCCTATGGAAGGATTAGCGTTAGTGACTAGAAAGCCAGCCAACAACTTCCAATTACCAATTACACTTGAGTATTCCAACTCAAGGGTCTCCTTTTAATCAACTCCCAAGTCAAGTTAGGAGTCTACTCGATTGACATGAATACCACTTTCACAGGCATATAAATGGAATAGAAAGAAGACATGATAAATTAAATAAAATAATAACTGAAAATTAATTAAAGGTAAAAGTAGTTCTTTGCATTAATAAATCCCAAAATCATAAACCTCCATATCTGAACAGGGTTAATAGGTGATTGAAAGAGTAAAGGAATAAGGAAACAAACTAGAATAATGGAAACTTCAACGGAGGTAGTAACTCTTCTCAATATCCAAATCAAAAGCAATAAACTCTAAAACTATGAGTGTGAAGAAAACCTAGAGGAACTAGTGTCTCTCTCTAAGATTCAAAAACCATAACTAAAAATTATGTGAATGAGAATGTATGTTGAGTCTCTGCTTGTCCCCTGGCTCTAGTCTGCGTTTCTGGGCCGTAAACTTGTTCCAAACTCAGCCCAAAATCGCCCCCAGCATCTTCTGCATTTTCTGCACGTGGCGCATGTCACACGTACGCGTCAGGTACACACACGCGTCGCTGTGCGAATCTCCAAATCATGCGCACACATGAGCCATGCGTGTGCGTCGCTCCTCGCTGGTTATCTCCTTTATTTCTTGTGCTCCTTCCATTTTTGCAAGCTTCCTCTCCATCCTCTAAGCCATTCCTGCCCTATATAGCCTGAAAACACTTAACACACAGATCACAGCCTCGAATGGTATCAAGGGGAATTAAAATACCCAATTTAAAGGCTTAGGAAGCAAGTTCTCAACCATAGAACAAAATTGGGAAGGAATTGTAAAATCATGCAAATTGTATGAATAAGTGTGCAAAGACTTGATAAAAACCACTCGATTGAGCACAAGATAATCCATAAAATAGTGGTTTATCAAAAGAAGAAAGAAGAATAAAGGAGAAAGGAGAAAAACAGGGCACAAGGCGACGCATAAGCGTCACCCACGCTTAAGCATGGATTGCCGGAGGGACAAGCGACGCAAAAGCGTCGCCTATGCTTACGCGTGGATTGTAGCAGGGACAATCGACGCATAAGCGTCGCCCATGCTTATGCGTGGATTGCAGTTGTGCCGCTGGCACAAAGTTAGCACAAAGTAGGCACAACTCTCTATTTTTTGTATCAGGAGCCCCCATATGGCAAACGACGCATAAGCGTCGCCCACACTTAAGTGTGGGTTGACCCTTTTTTTTTAAAGAAGCCTAAAACAAAATTTAACACTCTCCTAACCTATAAACATTCAAATCACCCAAAATTCAAATTTAAAAACAAATATTTTGGTTTTTGAAAAATTTTCAAATACAAAACAAACAAAACTTACACTTCAAGCGAAATACAATCTAACAACAACTATTCTAATCAAAACATGAATTTAACAAACAACCTGTTACAGACCCACACAGGTCCAGCCTAATTACCTGGCGGGTCGGGGACACCACCTCCAACCTATGCACAAACCACCAGGATAAGGAAACTCGACGGGTCGGCCCCTACGCCCAACCCGGAGTAATGGGCAACTTGCCACTGTGGCTCAAGTCCCCACGCCCAACGAACCGGTTGGGTCGGTATCTTCGGGACAACACCCAAAACCCCGACACGAAGTCCGGAGCGACCTGCTCCTCCCACGTAGACCAGGACAGCTCACAGAAGCTTCTTGGCTAGCAGGCTAGGCCATTATTAGGCCCGCCCAACACAGTATATAAGGGGAAAAGTCAGCTCTCTCCCAGAGGTACACATCATCTTACCTAATTTGGCTATCATCCCGTACGGACACTGACTTGATCGTCGGAGTGTCCTTGCAGGTGGCTACACCCCTCGTCCGCTCTACTTCCGGTGTTGCCAATCTTCAGCTCACGTCCGGAAACCCGCACCAAGTCACTCCAAGTTCTCGCCCTTTCACCTTTTCACCATCATCTGACCCGTTAAGTACCCGAGATCAATAGGTAACGAGCATTGGCGCTGTCTGTGGGGACCCTGGAACAGACATGGAGTGACTTCTCACGTCGGAAGAACTCCGCGAAGGAGGCAGGCCTGCCTAAGCAGGGCGAGTTCGACAGCTCGAAATGGCCAACAGCTACGATCCTCCGTTCAACCAAACCAACCAATCTACACCAAGACTGCTGAAAGAGGTCTTTTCGGAGGAATGGGAGCTGACAGCGCCAAGATCACGCAAGAGCTCAGACACAGAGTACAAAAACCTTGAAAGGGAGCTGGCAGCGACGAGTCGATCTCAAGGCGATGTCAGCCGATCCCACGATGACGCCAGCCGATCCCGCACCCGCACCCGCTCCCCTCCCGAAGATACGAGAATAGAGAAAGGAGCCCAACAAAGCGCGATGAGGTGCATAAACAGGTGACCTCTCAACCTACCCAAGGCAGGTTCGAGAGCCACGGGGAGTCCCAAAGTGGGAAATCCAAGAAACAACAAGAACCCATCATCATTGGAGCCACTCCTTTCCACCCCTCGATCCTCAAGGTCTGGCTTCCGAAGAACTTCGACAAGCCAACAGACATGAGTAATCCCCAGGAGCACCTCACAGCTTTTGAAGCAAGAATGAAATTGGAAGGAGTAGGCGACACGGTCAGATGCCGACCATTCCCCGTGACGCTGGTCGGCCCAGCGATCCGATGGTTCAACGCGCTCCTACAAGGATCCATCACGGCCTTTTCGGACATCTCCCAGAGCTTCTTGGCTCGGTTCATGACATGCATAGCCAAAGCAAAGCACCCAATTAACTTACTAGGGGTTATCCAAAAACCCGAGGAGCCAACCAGAAAGTTCCTGGACAGATTCAACGACAAATTTTTGGATATCGACGGCCTTACGGACTCAGTCGCTAGTCTCTGCCTAACGAACGGCCTGCTAAACGAGGACTTTAGGAAGTACCTCACTACTAAGCCTCTCTGGTCCATGCAGGAGATTCAAAGCGTGGCCAAGGAATACATCAATGATGAGGAGGTGAGTCAGGTTGTAGCAGCCAACAAACGGCAGCTCTCAAACCCCTCAGCTCGGCAGGCCCCCCAGGTCGACAGATACAAGGAAGCTCCCAGGGACGACACCATAGCCAAGCAATCCAAGCAACCCCCATGGGTAGGAAGGTTCACAAACTACACACCACTCACGACGCCCATAGTGGAGGTTTACCAACAAATTGCAGACAAGGAAATCCTATCCAGACCTAGACCATTGAAAGAAAGAACGGGAGGCAACAAAAGCCTTTACTACGATTATCACAAGGGATTCGGTCACAAAACCCAAGACTGCTTCGATCTCAAAGATGCCTTAGAGCAGGCCATCAGAGATGGAAAGCTGAGCGAATTCTCCCAGCTCATCAGAGAGCCGAGGAGACGGGAATGTGAATGCTCCGAGGAAGATCGTAGCCAGACTGTGAAGCCAAGGCAAGAACCCATAGGGGACGCCAACAACCCCTCAACCTTTGTGGTCAACATCGTGGTCGGGCACGACAGCCCTCTTAAATCAAAGTCGGCAACAAAAAAGGATACCCGGATCCTATCCATCTCGACAGAAGGTCCCATTGTCAGCAGAGGACCTCCCACGATATCCTTTGGCCCAGAAGATAAATGGTTTCACGACCTCCCCGAGAACCCCCCCCAAGGTGGTCACAGCGATGGTCGGGACAGGGTTAGTCAGACGAATCCTCATCAATACCGGGGCCGACTCTAACATCCTATTCAGAAACGTATTCGACGCCATGGGGCTCAAAGAGTCTGACCTCAAGAACCACCAGCACGGAGTCATGGGACTAGGCGATAACTACATAAACCCGACGGGACGATCTCCCTCCCAGTTTACCTAGGAACTGGTGACGCCAGGAAGTCGGTTATGGCAGACTTCGTAGTCCTCGGAGACTCCACAGCCTACAACATCATCCTGGGGAGAAAGACCATCAACGAACTCTCAGCTGTAATATGCACTAAATTCTTGAGAATGAAGTTCATAACGGACAAGGGAACAGTTGGCTCCATAAGGGGAGACCTAGAAGCGGCGGTCGCCTGCGACAACGCCAGTCTCTCCTTAAGGAAAGAATCTAAGAAGGCAGCTGGCATGTTCTTGGCAAACCTGGACGTCATGATGGAGGACAAGCCGAGACCACAACCAGAGGGGGACATGGAAAAGTTTCAGATAGGAAAGTCGGCAGACCAGTTTACCTTTGAAAACAGGAACCTGCCCCACGAACTCAAGGGCCCCCTCATGGAGGTCGTAAGGGCGAACGGTGACCTCTTCGCGTGGACACCATCAGACATGCCTGGATTGGATCCCGAGGTCATGTCCCACCGACTAGCTGTAAAACCTAACGCCAAACCAGTAGCCCAGCGGTGAAGAAAGATGTCTCAAGAAAGGGCTGACGAAGTCGCCAAACAAACAGCCGGGTTATTGGAAGCAGGATTCATCAAAGAACTTGAGTATTCGACATGGCTGTCCAACGTCGTCCTAGTCAAAAAGGCCAGCGAGAGGTAGAGAATGTGCGTTGACTATTTTGACCTGAACAAAGCATGCCCAAAAGACTCTTTCTCCCTCCCCAACATCGATACCTTAGTAGACTCGGCAGCAGAGTATCATTTTCTCAGCTTTATGGACACATACTCCAGCTACAACCAGATCCCAATGCACCGACCTGACGAGGACAAAACGGCATTCATAACACCAGGAGGCACCTATTGTTACAAAGTAATGCCATTTGGGCTGAAGAACGCAGGAGCCACCTATCGAAGGCTAATGAGCAAGGTCTTCCATAACCTCATCGGCAAGACCGTAGAAGTGTACGTCGACGACATCTTGGTAAAAACAGCAGAGCCGAACAGGCTAATAGACGACCTCCAAGATGTCTTCAAGGAACTGAGGAAATTCAAAATGAGGCTCAACCCACTCAAATGCGCATCCACCATGGAAGCGGGGAAATTCTTAGGATTCATGATAACACAAAGAGGGGTAGAGGCCAACCCAGACAAGTGCGAAGTCGTCCTCAAAATGACAAGCCCTGGATGCGTCAAAGACGTGTAGTGACTCACTGGGAAGCTCACAGCTCTATCCCGGTTCCTCGGTGCCTCGGCGAAAAGGGCCATCCCATTCTTCAACCTAATGAAGAAGGGAATTGCCTTCGAGTGGATTCCGGCATGCAAAGAAGCATTCAGCCACTTCAAAAAAATATTCTCAGAACCCCCGTACTCAACTAACCTAGAGAAGGGGAACCCCTGTACTTATACCTAGCAGTGACCACACAAGCCATGGTGGCAGTCCTTGTCTGAGAAGAAGACAAGACTCAACACCCAATATACTTCATCAGCAAAATACTCCAAGGGGTGGAGTTGAAATACACCAAGTTGGAAAAGTTGGCTTACGCCCTACTAACCTCATCCAGAAGACTAAAACAGTACTTCCAAGGGCACGTGATCATCCTCAGAACCGACCAGGCCATTCGGCATGTCCTCCAGAAACCCGACCTCACAAGAAGAATGATGTCGTGGGCAATAGAGCTATCCCAATACAACTTGCAATACAAACCCAGGTAGGCAATTAAAGCCCAAGCGATGGCAGATTTCCTAGTAGAAGTCATAGGAGAGGCTCCCGACATGCCGAACACACGGTGGAAACTCCATCTAGACAGAGCATCCAACCAAACGTTTGGAGGAGCTGGGATCATTCTCGAGAACTCGGTAGGAGTAGCTTATGAAGAATCGATCAAGTTTGATTTCCCAGTCTCTAACAACCAGGCAGAGTACGAAGCCCTGATAGGAGGTTTAATATTAGCCAATGAGGTCGGAGAATTAAGAGTAGAAGTTAGTAGCGACTCCCAGATCGTCACCTCTCAGATAAACGGCAGCTACCAGGCCAGAGATGCACTACTACAAAAATACCTGGAAAAGGTAAAGGAGCTATGCAAAAGCTTTGAGGAAGTCATAATTTAGCATGTCCCTAGAGAGAGAAACGTCTGAGCTGACCTCCTCTCCAAGCTAGCAAGCACGAAGCCCGGGACGGGAAACAAATCCTTAATCTAAGGGCTAGCAACTGAACCCGCAATCATCTTGTGCGCAACCCAAATGCCGAACCCCCCTCTTGGATAGACCCTATCCTCCGATACTTGGAGCATGGCGAAACTCCCGAGAATGAGAAAGAAGTGCAAACCACCAAAAGGGAAGCCTCCAAGTATGCGATTATACAAAGACAGCTGTACAAACGAGGGCTCCACCAACCCTTACTCAAATACCTACGCCTCGACCAAACGGACTACGTCCTAAGCAAAGTCCATGAGGGGTATTGTGGTCACCATATCGGAGGAAGATCCTTGGCAAGAAAGATCATCCGATCAGGATATTACTGGCCCACAATGATGTCGGACGCCCAGGAGTTCGTTAAAAAATGCAAAAAATGCCTGGAAAATGCCAACTTCCACAAAGCTCCACCTGAAGAACTCAGCTTGATGATGGCCCCCCGACCTTTCGCCCAATGGGGAATTGACCTCTTAGGACCGTTCCCGCCTGGGCCTGGACAAGTGAAATACTTGATAGTAGCCATAGACTACTACACCAAATAGGTGGAAGCGAAACCACTAGCTAGCATATCTTCAGCGAATTGCCAAAAATTCATGTGGAGGCAAGTGGTCACCAGGTTCGGAATCCCAGAAACCGTCATATCGGATAATGGGACACAGTTTACTGACAAGAAGTTCAAAGAATTCCTAGCAGGACTGGGAATCAAGCAAAACTTCTCCTCAGTCGAGCACCCCCAAACCAACGGCCAGGTAGAGGCAGCCAACAAAGTCATCTTAAAAGGGCTAAAGAAACGACTTGAAGAGAAGAAGCGCTCATGGGCAGACGAGCTAGCCTCAGTCTTATGGTCCTACAGAACCTCCTCCCAATCATCTACCGGCAAAACCCCCTTCCGACTCACATATAGGGTCGACGCAGTCATCCTAGTCGAAGTCGGGGAACCGAGCCCAAGGTTTCTCCTCGAAGGGGGAAGCGAGGCAGTCGAAAAGGATCTGATTGATGAAACAAGACAAATGGCACATCTAACAGAGACAGCAATTAAGCAAAGAATAGCCCTAAAGTACAATGGCAAAGTGCTGAAAACGAGTCTTGGAGAAGGCGACTTGGTCTTACGACGCAACGACATAGGGCTACCAACCCCAGGAGAAGGCAAATTGGCTGCAAGCTGGGAAGGCCCTTACAGGGTAAGAGAAGTCCTCAAAAAAGGAGCCTACAAGTTGGAGAGGTTGGATGGAAGCGAGGTGCCGAGAACATGGAACATGGCAAACCTAAAGAGGTTCTACTCATAAGAAAAAACAACCACACGATCTGACGACCTCGCTCCCTCCACTTTAATTTTCTTTGCATTCTTTTTCACTCCCATATCTTTCACTTAATTATGTATTACATCACTTCTTTGTCTTGAGTTCTATATATGCGTATATAATAACTTTGTCTTTTGCAAGATATACGCCAATGTGACAAAACGACAAACGACGATTGGTCGACCTGACAGAAACCCGGGATTGATCACCCCGGGAACCAAAGGGACCCAAAAATCAATTTAAAAAGCAGCAAGTGCCAAAAACGGTAAATACCATAAAAAGGTAAACCAAAACATCAAAAGGCCACGACGGCCCAAATAAACAAAAACAACAAAGAAAGTAAAAGCCACGACGGCCCGAGCAAGCAAACAATAAATCATAAACGGCTTAATCAAAATAAAGTGCCAAAATATTCATTACAACCAAAGCCGCCTTAAATAGGTGATGACAAGTCATCTTATTCTAGATTTTCAAGCATTTTTCACTTGTTTCATTAGGTTTTATGCACTTTCTTGCATTACAAGTAAGTGATTTGGAGTGAATTTGCATGGTTATGTCAATTCAATCAACCATCATTTATTTGACACAAAATCATAAGGTTTAAGCTAGAATTAATTGGTTTTTGGATCATTTATGAATCTTGTGAATTTGGTGATGCTTTGTTTGGTTGGTTTGATTAATTGTAGGTGAAGAAAAGAAAGAAACATGGAAAACGTGCCCAACCAAGCGTGGCAATCATTCAAAGAAGCGTGGCACTCAGCCAAGGCAAGGAGCATAGTGCTCACTAATTGAGCACAACGTTCTCTAATTGAGCGCTAAAGCACCAACACCAACCAAGAAGCAATGGCGCTACGTGAAGTCTCTTAACTGAGCGCCCAAGGATGCCAAATAGAACAAGGGTAGTGCTCAAATGGAGAGAGCACTATGTTAAGTGTTTTACCTTTTTCGTGGGGCTCAACAAAGAAAATCAAGGCGCGACAATAGCAAAGGGGGCAGCCAAGGTTTGAACCCATGAACCAAGAGAAGCGCGCTACAAGGCTTGGCAAGGAAATTGGCCAAAATGGCTTCACCAAGATTCGAAGAAGGGGACAAGCGCATAAAGAAAGGGCGCTACGTGAACTTAGTTCACTGAGCACTATGCTTCACAAGGGAATTGGCAAAATTGAAGCCACCAAGGCTCGAAGTGGGAGCCTCACTCCAAGGCAAAGGGCGCTACGTTCAATTCGTTAACTGAGCGCTACTTTGCTATGCATATGGGCTTGGCACGAGACAAAAATTTGAAGGCACACAAAGCCATTGAGCGCTGCATTACCTTACTACACTGCGCTCTCCACTGGGAGGTGGCCCATGGTTCATTTTCAAATCAAAAGCCAATTTCGGATCCACTTCTTCATCAATTTGAAAAGCCCACTCCAAGTCTGAAGATGAAAATTAGAAAGTGTATAAATAGGAGTTAGTTTGATTTGTAGAGGACCTTCTTTTGAATTTTTAGTTTAACCTTTTTGCTCACTTTTACATTTTACCTTTTAGCTCAATTTTAGTTTTTCACCTAAGCTTTCATTTTGATTTTGGGGAATTGGGATTGAGATCTGAGTTTTCTTTCTGATTGATCTTGCTTCGGCAGCTTCTACTTTCTATTTTAAATTTTGTATTGAGATTGAAGAAATTCTGTTTCAATTCTGGATCTGAAATTCAACTTTGTTCTTCTTCTGCATAATTCTGAGAATTTAGGAATTGGATCTAATTTCATTTGTTGTTTTCATTTTCATTTCTTCTGTAACTTCTTCTATCTGTTCTTGGAATTTTAATTAAGATTGAAGAGCTTCATTGATTCTAAATCTGGGAATCATCTTTCACCTCTCTTCTCAATTGTTCTAAGAACTGGATCTGAGTTTAGTTGTCTGTTTTCATTTTCTTCTTCTGCAATTACTTTTCTGCTTGATCAAGAGAGCACTTGAGATCTAGATCTTCTTTCTAATCTCATTTCTCTTCATGAATCTTCAATTTAACTTTAAGAATTTCATAATTGAATCAAGTTTTCTCGCTGTTTGTTTCTTCAAGCAATTTTCCTTTCTGTTTTGCTACTGCATTGAATCCTTTCATCTAATAGCTTTCTATTTTGCTTTAATTTACATTTTCTTGTTAAATTCTGAATCCCAGCTCCCAAATCCCTTTAATCTTCAAGCAATTTAAGTTTCTCAGCAATTTAGATTCAGTAATTTAGTTTTCTTGCACTTTAATTTTCTGCAATTTACTTTTTTTGTAATTTAAGTTTCAGTTCATTTACTTTCTTGCACTTTAAGTTTTATGCAATTTATCTCTTCTGCACTTTATTTTTCTGTCAATTTGCCCTCTCCCTTTTATTTTCATGCAATTTAGCTTCTGCTATTCAAGTTTCACTCAAATCATTAACTGTTTGCTTAACTAAATTCATCACCTAACTAAAATTGCTCAAGCCATCAATTCCTGTGGGATCGACCTCAATCATGTGAGTAATTACTACTTGATGCAACCCGGTACACTTGCCGGAGAGTTTTGGTGTGGAATCTGATTTCCACCCATCAAGTTTTTGGCGCCGTTGCCGGGGATTGATTTAGATTGACAATGAGTATGTAAGGTGATAATCTAGATTAAGCATTTTTCTTTTGTTTTCTTTTAAGCATATTAACTGTTTGACACATTGTGTCATCTAACCCTCTAACCACATTCTAGCATTAGAATATCCAGTTTTTATTTGGTTTGTTTGTGATTGTGCAAGTCATGGAGGATGAGACAGAAGTAACCAACAATGCTCAACCTGCAAGGAGGGTGTTGGCCTCTTACACTATCCCTAATGCAAGAAACTGTGGGAGTAGCATACTCACTCCCAACGTTCATGCAAATAACTTTGAGTTGAAGCCTCAACTTATTACTCTGGTGCAGAATAATTGCTCTTATGGATGAGGTCCACTTGAAGATCCAAACCAACACTTATCCATCTTCCTCAGGATTTATGAAACTGTCAAAATAAGTGGTGTGCATCCAGACATCTACAAGCTGCTGCTATTTCCATTCTCTTTAAAGGATAAGGCCTCTCAATGGCTAGAGACATTTTCCAAAGAAAGCATCAATAATTGGGAAGACTTAGTGAGCAAATTCCTAGCCAAATTCTACCCACCTCAGAGGATCATTAGATTGAAGACAGAAGTGAAAACGTTCAAACAGATGGATAGAGAGTCCCTCTATGAGGCATGGGAGAGATACAAGGCCTTGATCAGAAAATGTCCCCCTGAAATGTTCAATGAATGGGACATACTTCAGAATTTCTATAAAGGATTGACTCTGAAAGCTCAGGAAGCACTAGACCATTCAGCAAGAGGTTCTTTGTAATTAATGAAGACAGCAGACGAAGCCCAAAACCTCATAGACATGGTAGCAAACAATCAATACTTCTTTGCTCATCAAAGGCAACACCAACCACCTCCCAAGAAAGGTATCTTGGAGCTTGAAGGTGTTGACACTCTCTTGGCACAAAACAAACAGATGCATCAACAATATCAGTAACAAATGGAAATGATAGCCAAGAAAATTGATGGACTGCAAATTTCTGCAGTAAATACACAAGGCCAATCTCAAACCTCAAATGGGTAGAAGCAATCTGAAGAAAGTTTTGGGACATTCAATTATGAGAAACAAAGCTCTGAGCAGGTGCATCATATGAATAACACCTCAAGCTCGTTCCAACACAACTTCCATGTTGACACACACAACCCATCTTGAGGAATCATTCTAACTTGAGGTGGGGTGAGCACCAGAATCAAGGATTTGGGACCTCAACTATAGCAACCTCAGCAACACAAACAACCAAAGCCATTTATCCAATAATACTAACCAATTCAAAAACCCACAAAACACATACCATCAACCTCATAACAACTCACAAAACAACCAAAATAACTTTTCCACATCCATATTCTACCCACAAAATATCCCCATAGAAAATTCAAACAACCTTCAGCAACAACCATCTCATCTCACACAACCACAACCAAATCTAGACTCTCAAAGAATCTCTAGTCTAGAGATATTAATGGAGAAACATATCAAAACTCAAGAGATGGCCAGACAAGATCAAGAAGCAACAAGAAAAGATCAAGTCATAACAAGCAAAAACCAAGAAGCTTCAATCAGAAATCTTGAGAGGCATATGAAGCAAATGGCTAAGCAAATTTCAGAAATGGGTGAGAAGAGAGCAAATACCTTCCCCAATGCCACTGAAGAACACCCAAGGAACAAAGGAAAGGCTACAAAGTGGGAGGAGTGCAAGGCAATCACAGTGGGAAGTGAGAAGACTATGAAGATGGAAGCCATCAATCAGGAAAAATACAACAAAGAAGTTCCACAAGGAGAGATAGAGGGGAGAAGTGAAGAGGATCAGAAAACTAAGAAGGCACAAATCTCAAAGGGAGACAAGAACAACCTTGAGCCACAGCTACAAGAAAAGAAGGAAGGGGTAAAGTCATATGACCCCAAACTTCCATACCCTCAGATGTTCAAAAAAGAAAACGAGGATAAGTAATACTCAAAGTTCCTGGACATATTCAAGACACTCAGCATCAATATTCTTTTCTTAGAAGCACTTGAACAGATGCCATTGTATGCCAAATTTATGAAGGAAGTGCTGACAAAGAAAAAGTCCCTAAAAGAAGGACAAATTGTTGAGATGACAATGGAATGTAGTGCTATTCTCCAAAGAGAGTTGCTAGAGAAGAAAGATGATCTTGGGAGTTTTTATATACCTTGCACCATAGGAAACATAACAATTGAGAAGTCATTCTGTGATCTTAGTGAAAGCATAAACTTGATGCCTTTGTCTCTAATGAGAAAACTCCAAATTTTCGAGCTAAAATCCACACGAATACTTCTTCAAATGGCTGATAAGTCCATTCAGCAAGCACTTGGAGTTGTAGAGAATGTGCTGGTAAAAATGGGAAAATTCCTTCTCCTAGCTGATTTTGTCATCTTGGATATGGAGGAAGACCCTAACACTCCCATCATCCTTGGAAGGCCTTTCCTGGCTACGAGCAGAGCATTGATAGATGTTGAAAAAGGGAAATTGTTGCTGAGAGTGCATGATGAGCACCTAGCATTCCATGTTTTAAAAACCCTGCATGAGCCCACTCAAGAAGAAGATTGTATGAAGGATAAGACCAGAGATCAAAGCTTGAAGGAAGCATTCAATGAGTTAACTCCAAGACTTCTAAATCCATGCTTGAAAGAAGTAGAGATGGTGCAACAGACCAAAGAAATTAAGGAGGAACTAGATCCAAAACCCCCAGATGAGAACCTCAACACCCCAGATAAAGAAACACCAAGGCATGAATTATCTTCTGAGAAAGAAAAGAAGAAGAGGCCAAAAGGGTGGAGAAACAAGAAAATCCCCACTGAAAGCTTCTCACCAGGGGATAAAGTAATGTTAAACACCCAACCAATGAAGGTGTCTCCACAAGTATCTGAGTATTATACTGTGAACCGGATCCTTTCACCTGAACACTTAGAGATCATCAAAGAGGAGACCGGAAGGAAGTTCACAGTAAGAGGAAAAAAGCTTAGGCATTATGATTTTCAGCCCCCATGAACAAAGAATGAAGGATGTCAAGCTAGTGACAGTAAAATAGCGCTTCTTGGGAGGCAACCCAACTAGAGGTAGTTTTCTGTTCCTAACTATTTCAATAAAAAGGTCAAGTGGCTTTATCTGTATTGCAAGGAGCTAAGTTTGGTGTTGCACACCAAAACAATTTAAGGGTGAATGAAGGATTCTAGGTTTGGTGTTCCACCAAAAATCTCATTTAAAAACACATTTTTACCTTCTGCATAAATAGTTGCTAGCTCCAAACAATCAGAGAAACTACTTAGCCATTGTCTGTTTTCTAGTTTTTAGTTTTGTGACCTTCAGCAAAGGCACAAGGTTTCACATAAATGGTTGACTTGTTGCATAAGAGACATTGGCAAGGAACTAAGTTTGGTGTTCACACACCAAAGTAAGTTCAAAAGCCTACAAATAGAATGAAATTAGAATGAAATTCAGTGGTGGTATTTGTTTGATTTAATGATTAGTTCAATAATAAAAAGCTGCATAATAAGATGTTCTTTGTAGTGTGAACTAAGTTGTTGTCATAAAGCCTTTCATCAATGAATATCCCTTGATAATGAAGCAAAATAAGAAGAAAAAGAAAAAGAAAAGCCAAGAATTGGCAAAGAAACAAACAATAAGGCTAGACACCAATAGCTTTGACCCTAGGACATATGCCTGTGGTGCTTTTGTACTAGGATATGCTTGGACAATTAGGTTCTGAGGAGTATTTTAAAACTTGGCCACTAGGATTAACTAATCTGGGATTGCCAATTGAAAGTCCATTATCAAGAGCAACCTAGTTACAAAGTATTTAGTAATCCAAAGAGATGCTGGGCATCAATGTTCCTAGGAAGAAAATGTGAGTCATGTGTCTGTGGTGAAGTGGTGTTGAGCAAAAACTAAGCCAAAAGGCTGCTGCAACACTTGTCACCAAGCTTTTATTAATAAATAAGCTTTCTAAGCAAAAGAAAAAAAAAAGAAAAAGCTAGCAAGGGATCAATCAAAAGGCAAGGCATTATAGCAGCAACTTTAGTGAACCTTTAAGGAAACATTTCTTATCTATCAGCAAAGAATAAGTGAGCTACATTTGTCTGCATAAAACCCCATGAACCAAGTTCAATTATCTGCTAAATAAGGACATATATGCTTCTCTGTTTCATTTCATTTCCTCTTATGATTAGTGCTTGCTTGGGGACAATCAAGGTTTAAGTTTGGTGTTGTAATGACAAGTCATCTTATGCTAGCTTTTCAAGCATTTTTCACTTGTTTCATTAGGTTTTATGCACTTTCTTGCATTATAAGTAAGTGATTTAGAGTGAATTTGCATGGTTATGTCAATTCAATCAACCATCATTTATTTGACACAAAATAATAAGGTTTAAGCTAGAATTAATTGGTTTTTAGATGATTTATGAATCTTGTCAATTTGGTGATGCTTTGTTTGGTTGGTTTGATTAATTGTAGGTGAAGAAAAGAAAGAAACAAGGAAAGCGTGCCCAACCAAGCATGGCGATCATTCAAAGAAGCGTGGCACTCAGCCAAGGCAAGGAGCATAGTGCTCACTAAATGAGCACATCGCTCTCTAATTGAGCGCTAAAGCACCAGCACCAACCACAAAGCAATGGCGCTACGTGAAGTCTCTTAACTGAGCGCCCAAGGATGCCAAATAGAACAAGGGTAGCGCTCAAATGTAGAGAGCACTACGTTAAGTGTTTTACCTTTTTCGTGGGGCTCAACAAAGAAAATCAAGGTGCGACAATAGCAAAGGGGGCAGCCAAGGTTCAAACCCATGAACCAAGAGAAGCGCGCTACAAGGCTTGGCAAAGAAATTGGCCAAAATGGCTTCACCAAGATTTAAAGAAGGGGACAAGCGCATGAAAGAACGGGCGCTATGTGAACTTAGTTCACTGAGCGCTATGTTTCACAAGGGAATTGGCAAAATTGATGCCACCAAGGCTCGAAGTGGGAGCCTCACTCCAAGGCAAAGGGCACTACGTTCAATTCGTTAACTGAGCGCTGCTTTGCTATGCATATGGGCTTGGCAGAAGACAAAAATTGGAAGGCACACAAAGCCATTGAGCGCTGCGTTACCTTACTACACTAAGTGCTCCACTGGGAGGTGGCCCATGGTTCATTTTCAAATCAAAAGCCAATTTCGGATCTATTTCTTCACCAATTTGAAAAGCCCACTCCAAGTCTGAAGATGAAAATTAGAAAGTGTATAAATAGGAGTTAGTTTGATTTGTAGAGGACCTTCTTTTGAATTTTTAGTTTAACCTTTTTGCTCACTTTTACAATACCTTTTAGCTCAATTTTAGTTTTTCACCTTAGCTTTCATTTTGATTTTGGAGAACTGGGATTGAGATCTGAGTTTTCTTTCTGATTGTTCTTGCTTCGGCAGCTTCTACTTTCTGTTTTAAATTTTGGACTGAGATTGAAGAAATTCTGTTTCAATTCTGGATCTGAAATTCATCTTTGTTCTTCTTCTGCATAAATCTGAGAATTTAGGAATTGGATCTAATTTCATTTGCTATTTTCATTTTCTTTTCTTCTGCAACTTCTGCTATCTGTTCTTGGAATTTTAATTGAGATTGAAGAGCTTCATTGATTCTAAATCTGGGAATCATCTTTCACCTCTCTTCTCAATTGTTCTAAGAATCTGAGTTTAGTTGTCTGTTTTCATTTTCTTCTTCTGCAATTACTTTTCTGCTTGATCAAGAGAGCACTTGAGATCTAGATCTGCTTTCTAATCTCATTTCTTTTCTTGAATCTTCAATTTAAATTTAAGAATTTTATAATTGAATCAAGTTTTCTCGCTGTTTGTTTCTTCAGGCAATTTTCCTTTCTGTTTTGCTACTGCATTGAATCCTTTCATCTAATAGCTTTCTGTTTTGCTTCAATTTACATTTTCTTGTTAAATTCTGAATCCCAGCTCCCAAATCCCTTTAATCATCAAGCAATTTAAGTTTCTCAGCAATTTAGATTCAGTAATTTAGTTTTCTTGCACTTTAAGTTTCCGCAATTTACTTTTCTTGCAATTTAAGTTTCAGTTTATTTACTTTCTTGCACTTTAAGTTTCATGCAATTTATCTCTTCTGCACTTTATTTTTCTGTCAATTTCCCTTCTCCCTTTTATTTTCATGCAATTTAGCTTCTGCTATTGAAGTTTCACTCAAATCATTAACTGTTTGCTTAACTAAATTCATCACCTAACTAAAATTGCTCAATCCATCAATCCCTGTGGGATCGACCTCACTCATGTGAGTAATTACTACTTGATGCGACCTGGTACACTTGCCGATGAGTTTTGGTGTGGAATCTGATTTCCACCCATTAACAATACCAAGAGCAAAGAAAAAAATTACAAAGACAAAGCAACGAATACAAAAGCTGAAGAGGAGAGCCCATCTCAAGGCTTGCAGATGTCAACGATTTTCCCGTCCTCAACCGTCTTGAAAGCGCTCACCTGAGAAAGGTCAAGGTCAGGAACCAGCACAGCTACCTGAAGCTTGATCCCCTCCTCGGTCAGCTTCACGGCCTCCCAGACCCCCTTAGCAATCTCTTTGTTTTTCTTCTTCAGAATGGTCACCTCCTGACAAGCAGCATTTGCCGAGCTCTCCGCCAACTTCAGCTTCTCCTCCAAATCCTTAATCTTCTTCTTAGCAGCAGCAGTTTTACCACGGGAATCGTTCAAATCTTTCATCAAGGAGAGGTCCCGATCCACCAACCTATTGATTTCCTTGGCATCTTACTTAGCCTTCTCCTCCGGCTCAGACAACTTTTTCTTCAGGGATTCCTCCCGAGATCTCGAATAAGTCAGATCCTTCTAGGAGTTCCGAAGCTTCCCTTCCATGACCTGAATACTTCCTAAGACAGGTTCGACCTTCTTGGCGATGGCAGCAGCACGGAGGAGACTACGATAATCCACCTCACCTGACCCGCAAGATTGGCATCCCAGAAGAACTCTCCAGTACCAGGAATTAATTGGGACTCAATAAAACCCCAGCATCAAAATTCTTTTCCATAACACAAAGGGCCTTCCCAGAGTCCCACTTCCTCTTCTTCGGGTTGCCAATGACCTTCAGATCGTCATCGCCATACCCCAGGTCCTCCTCAAAAGGAACCTCCTCCTCCACACTTGGGTTCCCCTGGGCATTCCCAACGGGGACCTCAGCTGCCTCCGCCTGATCAGCCCCAGCAGCCTGGCCACTAGCCTCGCCAGTGACCTCCTGATCTTGACTCGCCGAAGGGGTTACCGAGGAGTCCTCATCGCCCTCATCACCATCTTGGATGAGGTTTATCAACTCAGCCATGGTAGTCCTTCCACCAGCCATAAAAACTGAAAGCCAAAGGCAAAAGCTGTGAACGACAGGAAAGTAAAACACTAAACAAAAATGAACAAGAAAAACAAACTCACCAACATGCGATTGACTAGTCTCCCGATCCCCCATAAGCATATGAGGATTAAGATTTTTCTCGCCAAAAATGGCCAACAAGATGTCGGCAATATTATGCTCTTCTGGGCTCAACCAATCATAGGATATTTTTGTTAGATAGTCAGATCCTGCCCTGAAGCTCCAGTAAGTCGGGATCCGCCTTTCTCCCTCGGCGGTAAGCCAGAAGGGTTGATGGCCCTCGACTGGTCTGACTTTGAAAAAAGTATGCTTGAAGCCATGAAAGGAATCCTCGAAGAGATCAAAGATCCTCCGACCCTGTTGGGCCCTAAAAGACATGTACCCCTTCTTTGTCTTCTCCTCCCGAGAAAGGTTGGTAAGGAGGAAAAGGTAGAGAAAAATATTCACGGAGGCCAGGATCTCCAAGTATTCGCAGACTATTTTAAAACAGTGAATAGCAGCCCAGCTGTTCGGGTGCAGTTGCGCTGGAGCAACATCACACCGATTTAGCAAACCCATGACAAAAGGAGAAAAAGGAAGGCGAACTCCCAAGGTTGTGAACATAGGTTCATAAACCCACAACTAGTCAACAACTCGAGGAGAGGCCAGATTCTTGTGACAGACACGTTTCCGGTCAGTAGGAACATAAACCTGGTACAACGCCTCCCCTGGTCCTCCTCCGCACAAGAGCCCAACCTGGCAAAGATCCTGAAGGCTCTCACGGGTGACCTTAGAAGAGGCGTCCTTCACATCGGAAGTAACCCAGGCCTAGTGATCGGCAAAATCGGCCAGCGGCCGCTGAGCCAGGTTCGGAAGCACGGGGCGTTCAGCCATACCTACAGTGGGGGCACCACTTAGTCAGCACGGGAGGTCGGGAACCCTAAAAACAGCAAAAACAAAACTACAACTCCCTAAATCACCCTCTAGGTACCCCTATACTAACCCAGAACTCAAGCAAAACCTAAGGAAAACCCAGTGGCACCCCCTCTAAA
This sequence comes from Arachis ipaensis, assembly GCF_000816755.2. Lineage (NCBI taxonomy): Eukaryota > Viridiplantae > Streptophyta > Magnoliopsida > Fabales > Fabaceae > Arachis > Arachis ipaensis. Next base: position 98,282,733 of record NC_029785.2, on the reverse strand, counting down.
AGAAGAAGTGGCAAAAACAAGCAGAAACTCAGGCATGCATAAAGAAAAGCACACAAATACCAAAAGAAAAGAGCAAAACAAAAAACTGTAAAAATCAATGTACCAGGAAGGATGAAGTAGTAGGCCGAAAAGTTAAAGCAGCAACAAAAGCAAGATGATGAAGAATGAACAAGTAGTAGAAAAAAGAGGAGAAGCAGCAACAATTCGAGGAAATAGAAGGGGGAGAAAAGAAGAATGGAAAAATGAGGAGGTTGTTAAAATAAAAAAGGGGGCAAAGAATGTAACCGTTGAGGAGGAGTGCCAAAAGGCAGGGACATATCCGTCATTTCACTCAAATTTCAAATCACGAAATGATGGGCATTTAATTCCCAGCGCAGAAGCTAAGGAGGCAGCGTCAAGGAAGAGACGAGATGGCCACGCGTGGAAACACGAACGACATCAGCAGGCTCTCGAGAAGAGGAGTACGTCTCGACTCGGTAGTAAGTCAAACACTCCTAGACACGAGCTTCAAACCTCATGGCTGGCACGTTGGGGATACTGTTACGGACACACACAGGTCCAGCCCGATTACCCGGTGGGTCAGGGACACCGCCTCCGACCCATGCCCGAACCACCAGGATAAGGAAACCCGACGGGTCGGCTCCCACGCCCTACCCGGAGTAACACGCGACTTGCCACTGCGGCTCAAGTCACCACAACCAACAAACCAGTCAGGTCGGTATCTTCGGGGCAGCACCCAAAACCCCCACCCAAAGTCCGGAGCGACCTGCTCCTCCCACGTGGACCAGGACAGCTCACAGAAGCTTCTTGGCTAGCAGGCTAGGCCATTTAATGGGCCCGCCCAACACAGTATATAAAGGGAAAAGTCAGCTCTCTCCCAGAGGTACACATCATCTTACCTAATTTGGCTATCATCCCGTACGGATACGGATTTGCTCGTCGGAGTGTCCTTGCAGGTGACCACACCCCCTCGTCCACTCTACCTCCGGTGTCTCCAAGTGTTCAGCTCACGTCCAGAAACCCGCACCAAGTCACTCCAGGGTCTCGCCCTTTCACCTTTTCACCATCATCCGACCCGTCGAGTACCCGAGATCATCAGGTAACGAACACAACCTATCAATAAAAGTAAAATGTGTAAGAGTATAGAAAATAAGAAAAACTACCTACAATGGCAACTCAAATCACTCATTGATTATATTTACATGAGAATGGAAAGAGTTTACCATGGTGGGGTGTCTCCCACCTAGTACTTTTATTTTAATTCCTTAAGTTAGACGTTTGGTGGGGTCTTTGCTAGGGTAGCTTATGGTTGAACTCTTCCTTGAATCCCCACCAATGCTTGCATTTCCAATAACCTTCGGGATCCCAAACTAAGTGCATCAAGCTACCAAGAGATCTCAAGCGAGTACCAAGGCCCCAAAGTTGATGATTATCTATGTATATTCTGGGGTCCCATACTTTGTTTGTCAACCCTCTTTCTTCTTGAACTTCATGCTTCCAATTGGTTGACAAACTTATTGAATTCTACTTGTAACTCCTAATCATCATCCTAGATCTCTTGAATTGAGCTTCACTCCAACCATGAATCCTAAAATTTGAGCTTCCTTCCACTATGCACCTTGATTCTTGTTGCCAACTAACACCTAACTCTTTTTTACTTACTAACCCACACATAGCTCTAAGTTGACCATCCGTTTCTAATAATGCATATTGATATGGGCCAAGGAAATTAAAAGATGATATGGTTACCCATTCAACTTGTAATTTGGATGGTGACTTAGTAAGGAAGATATCCAATGGTCTTGACATTGTAGGCTCCACTTCCTTTAGTTCCTCCTTAATGGATTCAATCTTTTGACAACTTTCTTCAATTTTCTCTTGTTTGCTAACTTTTTCCAACTCTTTCTCATTAATCAAAATATGCATTGGAGGTTGTGCACATTCCTCCTCAACATCGGTCTCACATCTCATGAAAGAGGCTTCAACAAGATCACCATTGTTACTTGGTGTAGAGTTATCTTCAATGATGGAACTTTCTTCTTGTTCAACCTCCCCTAGATTTTCTTCCACCTCTTCTTCTTCAACAATCTTCCTCCCTTCCACTTGTTGCAAAACACGCTCTATTTCCTTGTTCTCAAGTTGAGAATCCAAAATCTCCTTCATACTCCTCTCCTTGATTGATTTTTCAAATTTTTCATGCGGTTGAAGAGGAGATACACTAAAGCTTGGAGGTTGGAAGGTGCTTCGGTTGTTGGTAGAAGATAGAGGTATACGGGATATAAGCTCTTGGAAGGCGGAGGTGAAACCGGTGAGTACAATTTGGAACTCTTCTTACTCTTGAGAAATGATATCAAGTGTATCATCCATAGAGGCTTGGTTGGAGGAAAAAGAAGGATTGTGAGGGTAATGATGTTGAATTGGTGGTGGTTCCATGGGTGCTTGTTCATAATGGTTATAAGTGTGTGCATATGGAGGATATAAATTAGGATTATGTGGAGGTGATTGATGGAAATAGGATGTAGATTGGGAGTATGGTGGTTGGAATAGTGGTATTTGAGGACTATGTTGAGAGTATGGTGCATGGAATGATGGTGGTTGAGTGGCATAATTATGATAAGAACCATCATATCCATTGGAATGATATGCATCATAGGAGGGGTTATAATCATAGTAGCTTGGTTGAGGAGGTTGCCATGGTGATTGCTCATATGGATATGGCTCCCTTCTCAAGAATTTATCTCTCCCATATTGTGAGCCATCATTAAAGTTTTCATTACCTACAACATAGTCATAACCATATCCAAAACCACAAGGATGAGAATTCATATGGAAAAGAGGAAATCAAAACAAAAATCTTAAAAAGGCAAAGAGAAAGTAAACTCCTAAATACTAGCAAAACCAAGAATTAACCAAAAATTAAGATATTCAAAATATGAACATATTCACAATAGCCAATAATGTAACACCATTACAATTTCCCGGCAACGGCGCCATTTTGATGAATGATATTTTGTCGGTATAGAATTTCACAAAAATAATTGTTACGTTGTAAGTATAGTTCTAAACCAACAAACAATCCTCAATCAAAAATTTATTTGTCACAAGTACAAACCCCAAAAAAAAATACCGAAGTATTTAAACCTCGGGTCGTCTCCCTAGGAATTACAATGAAGTGTTTTGCTATTGGCTATGAAGGAATGTTTTTGGGTTTTTGTAATAAGAGACAAGGAATGTAAATAACAAGAAAAATAAGCTAATAACTAAGAAAGCCCTTGGCAAGGAATGAGAATTAAAAATCCTATCCTCATTATCATCATCAATTGTGACAAGAATTGTCCATTGCTCCCACTTAGTTAACCTCTAACTATGATGGAAAGTCAAGTGGATACAATCAAGTTGAGTCCACAAGTCCTAGTCAAATCCTAAGGAAAGACTAGCTTTAGTGGCGTTCAAATCAACTTGCAACTTCCAATTATCAATCAACAAGAGAGTTTGATAACTAAAGTGTCTCCAATTACTCAACTCAAGCCAAGAGGAGAAAAATCTCGCTCATAACTAAAAGAGACATTTCATCAAACACATAGAGGGCAATAAAAGTAAATATCATAAATTGCAAGAATTGAAGGAAGCTATAACTACAAAGGCAAGAGATCAACAATAGGAAACTAAAGCAATTATAAAAAGGCATGGAAATAATAAATTGCATTAAAAGGAAATGAAAATCAACAAAAGAGTTCATAAACTAAAATTGACAAAATAAAGAAAATTAACAAGTGAAGTAGAATGAACTAAAGTGCTAGAACAATAAAAGATGTAAAGGAAAACGAAATTCAAGGAAGATTAAAATCTAGATCTAAGAAGATATGGAGATGAGAACCCTAAAATCTAGAGAGAGGAAAGAGCCCCTCTTTCTAGAAACCTACATCTAAAACATGATCAATACTCCACTATGACTACTTGGTTCATCCCCCTTCAATCTTTGGATTCAAAAGCATCAGAAATGAGTTGGATTGGGCCCAAAATGAGCTAGAAATTGCTGACCACATTTTCCCCTAAAATGGCCCATGCTGATTCTGCGATGTGCACGCATGAGTGACTCATGCGCGTCGCCTAACTGCAAAACAATTATAACAAATTTTATATCCTTTGAAGCCCCGGATGTTAGCTTTTCAACGCAACTAGAACCGCCTCATTTGGACTTCTGTAGGTCAAGTTATGATCGATTAAGTACGAAGAGGCCAGGATTGAAAGCTTAGCAATTCCTTCATTTCTTCATGAGTTCTCCATTTTTGCATGCTTTTTCTTCATTCCTTCAATCCAATCTTTGCCTTCTAAACCTGAAATCACTTAACAAACATATCAAGGCATCGAATGGAATTAAAGTGAATTAAATTTATCAATTTTTGGGTCTAAAAATCATGTTCTCACTCTTAAGTACAATTTAAGGAGAATTTACAAAACCATGCTATTTTAGCGAATAAATATGGAAAAAGTTGATAAAATCACCTAAATTCAACACAAGATAAACCACAAAATTGGGGTTTATCAAGAATCAAAAGGCGCAATGCGTTCACGCGGAGCTACAAACTTAAAGCACAAGTTAAGGATATAAGATAACAAGATATTAGTATATAAGGGAGTATAATAGTCATAAGGAACTAGTCTCAGCCCGCGGAATTTAGGCCGACTAGTCAATATATAGGCATACAGAGTTTTAAAGGTTAAAACAGCTTATACAATCTATCTCTCTACAAAGTAAGCCTCTAAGGCAATTATAAATACAAAAGCGAGAGAAACTAAGCAGAAATATCCAAAAAGACTCCAAAATATGATAAGGATCCTCCGCTCTATCACCATCACGTAACTCATCGAGGTGGGTTACGACCTACATCTGAAAAATAACAACAAAGTATGAAATGAGAACCCAAGGTTCTCAGTATGGTAACAGTACCCAGTAATGTAAGATGTAAGACCCCGGGACGCCAGAGGCAATCCTAGAGCTTCATACCAAACAGATGTCCCAGCTTAGCAAAATAAATAACGTAAACTATAAACAATAAACAAGGTTATCTAAACTTAGGGGATTTCTAACTAGTACTAATCACACCGCTGTATCCCACAGCCTTCACCAACCTAGCCTCCGTGCGATCCCATCACCACCGCCTATCGAACCACCTCAATCCTAGCAGAAAACACAAGTAATGCAGACAAGGAAAGCACAAGTAAAGTACGTGTACAGCAAATAGAACAATTAGCAAATAACATGTGATTCATTTAGGCATCACAGAAATTACGCAAAGCAAACAAACAGGTAGAAGATGCATATGATGAATGCCTTTCCTATCGGCTCGTGATATCACTTGTCGGTCTATAAATGCCAACCCGACACATCCTTTCGGATGTAGCTTTTCTGCCACTCCCATGGGTATAGTGCTGAGCACACTCTATTGACCCACGGATATAATGCCGAGCACACTCTCTATTGACCCACGGATATAGTGTCGGGCACACTCGCATGCGTAACCCAAGGATATAGTACCTGACACACTCTTGCAGCAGAAAAGGTTATTAATCATAATCCAATCCCAGAGATATAGTGCCATGTACACTATCGTACTTAACCCAAGGATATAGTGCCTGGCACACACTCAACATCCAACAAGATCCTCATCTCGTTTTAAGTTCTCAACTCATCATAACCATTACCGGTTTCAAATTTTATCAGATGTACCATCAACTATCATCACCTCTCAAGTCCTCTTAGTCATCTCCAATATAGAATTTTTTCCGCTCACCCACAACTTCAGAAATCTAAGTGTCCGTCTTCTAAACTCATAACCAAGAATACCCCTTTTTATTTACTTATTATTCTCTCCCTTGACTCAAAGCCTAAAATACTAGCAAAAAAGTTTTAGACAAGTGTTACGGAAGTTTGCAAGTTTGCCGGGAAGGTAAAATAGACAAAAACAAGATTTTTATTAAAAACTGGGCAGTGTGCATACGCATAAGGTTGTGCGTACGCACGCACAGAGGGATTTTAAAGAAGTGTGCGTGTGCCTAGAAGTGTGCGTTCGCACATAAGGTAAAAGTTTTCATTTTAAACACGCGCACAGATACGTGCAATTGCCTTGAACAGACTGCCATTCTCAGCATGTGTGTGCGTACTAGAGTGTGCTAGCACTCCAAACGGTAGGCACCTCCTTGTGTGTGCATGCACACAAGAGTGTGCGTACGAACGTTTTCAAAATTTTACAAGGTGTGCAAGTGCACAAGGCTATGCGTATGCACAACTCAAAAATAGCCCCTATCAAAGCACGCGCACACAAACCAGAAATCACAAATTCTGCAATATCACAGGATTCAGATTCTCGACACCAACTTCCAATGATCATATCTTTTTCTACAAAATTTTTTATACCGTTTTAAAGCTCTTTGAATTATATTTAATTTGATACAAAATTTAATCAATTTCAAAAACTGTAGCTCAAGATATGATCTACCAAAGTTGGCCTAAAACCTATTGTTACTAGAAACCTTAAAAACTCACTTTTACCAAAACTTTCAATTCAAAACCAATTATACATAGCCCAATCAATACCAAAACAACATAAAAGTCCATACCACTCATCTCTCAACCCAACCATCAATAATATCCCCATTTCACCATTCCACACCATCAAAATCATTATTCATCAACATTCAAAAATCATCATAAACACTCATAGCTCTCCTCATTCATCAATAACATTTCCATTAATCTTCATCAATCATCAACAATACCAACAATTCTCATCAACTATAATAAATCTCAACATTCATCATCAAATTTCTCAACATCAACAACCATCAACACATAATATCACTCCTCAACCATATCTACTCCATACAACATTATATCAACTAGTAATTCACAATTTACATTCAATTAACATATACATTCAATTCAATCCTATCTTAAGGTCAACTAACCTAAGTGTCTAGAGATATTACATATTTCATAGAGGAAACCAATATCATACCTTGTCCGATTCCCAAAATACACCAAACACCAAAACTTGGACCCCACAAGCTTCCAAAAAGCCAAGGCAACTCCAACCTGCCAGCACCAAAGCTCAAACTAACATCATATATATATCAAAATCAAAATCTAAGATACATAAAACAACTAAATACAAGAGTTTAGTGAGACCTTACCTTAACCAATGAGATTAGGGGTAAAATCCAACAATTACCCGCTACTAGAGATCACCTAAATAATTAAAATCACAAAACTTACTCAAAAGCCAAACCCAAAAACGCAGAAATGCTAGGGCAGGAAACTGGAGCTGAAGTTTTGATTTCTTACCAACAAAGCCTAGATATAAATGAAGAGCTCGACGAGAGTTTTGCGTGGCCACAAACGGCTCATCAATCGGAGCTCTGTAGCTAAAGTTATGGATCCCGGAAGGTGACAATGAATAGTAACCAAGCCAAACCCTCTTCCCTCTCTCAACTCCACGAGCTCTTCCTCTCTTTGAGCTGAAAGTAGCTGTTTTGCCACTTAAATAGGGTTTATATATGTTGGACTTGGGCCCAACTTGGGCCTAGTCCAACCCGTTAATGTTTTTAGCCTGTTTGCCCCACTTTGGGCCAAAACCTTTAAGATTAGCACCCGGTTTTCAATTTCAAATTATTTTTGTCCTTTCAAAACAATAAATAAATTTTCAAAAATCTTATTTTTCTCAAAACAAGGTACTGGACAGACTAGAGCCGGTACTGCTGACTTAAGTACCAGTACACATTTTACAAAAATCTTTTGCAAAAGATATATTTTCCAACTTAGAAAAATTCATTGAATTCCAATTTCACCTTTTTAGTTTCAAAAGATCATTTCTATATTTTCAAAACTATTCCGGGCGGTTAAAAATTATTATTTTATTCAAGCGGTTTTACATGAAAATGCCGATTCTTACAATTAAACCCTAATCCCTTAGTGATTTAATCTCCTCTAATCCTCATCAAACGCCACTCCCATGGTCATTCATTTTAGATTGGAGGGTGAAGTTCAAAAAGCTAGTTTATACCACAAAGGCCCTAATCACCCCAGATCCCGGCTGAACAGATGTTGCTTATCCCAACAGGTTGTGGATTAGCCATCTAGGCGGTGTGTTCTCAAGCTATAGTACAAGCGAACTCTCCCGAGGATCACAAGAACTCACGTAGAAAATGGGTCATACTCCTGTTCCACCCAGTTTCATAAGATTAAGAACGAAAACACACCTTAGAATTGAATCAAACATATATTAAAATAGAAGAATAATAATTTTAATCCATAAAAATAAACAGAGCTCCTAACCTTAACCAGGAGGTTTAGTTGCTCATAACATACAAGGAAAATAGAATTCTCAAAAAGTGTGGAAGAAAGATGATCCAAAACCTAATTGATCTTTTCCTTTAAATACTAACCAAATAATAAATGCTAACTCTAAAAGATATTATTTTAAAATAAAGATTACAAAGGTAAAATAAGATAGAACTTGTTCCGAGGGTTACCTGAAACGTGCAGCTCGGTCGTCTTAGAGAGGTCCGAGGTGGGGGTTCGGCGACCCGAGCTGGGTATGCTGAACGGCTGGTGGTTGTACCTGCAATGACACTCCGATGCTTAAGTTAGCATGGGTCCAAGCAGATATGTGTAGAATTGGAATGTGTGTTATACCTGGGTGCTCCAGTGTATTTATAGTAGTTTGGCAGTGATCTTCTCCGGATAAGATATTCTTATCTTATCTTATCTTTGGGAGTTTATCTCTATCTTTGTGGAACCGCCTTCTCCAGGCCTCTTCGGCCTTTAGATTGGGCTGTGTTCCTTTTGATGAGCCTTCCTCATGACCAGATTCGACCTCTTTGTTCGAGGTCCGACCTTGAGGTGTGAGCTTTATGGAGAAGTCGGGCGTCTCGTGAGTCTCCCGAGTTCAAGGATTTTGGTCAGGGTATGAACAGTGCCCCTACCCGAGCTTTGTCTTCTTTTGGGAGGTCGTGCTCGGGCATAGTTGTATTTTTCGCGTTTTTCAAAATTCAAAAAATGGCCGTTTTTGCATTTATTGCGTTTCTACCGTTTTTTCTCGATTTCCGTTCGGGCTCTATGAAAGCTTTATTTATTGCTCCCTTTTTTCCTTTCTTCGCTTTTTTTTTTTTATGTTTCAAAAGCGTTGTTTCTCTCTTCCCTAGTTTGCTTCCAGAAAAGATCTTTGAAGTTTTTCTGCCCCTTTCCTTCTCGAGCCTTTTGCTTCCAGAATTTTTCTTTGTGTGTCTTTCGAATCTCCAGCGTCTCTTTCGCGCCGGCGTTGTTCCCCTTGCTTTGGAGCTCTTCGCCTTCGGGATCGCTCGTGCCTTCTCATCCCCTTTGCTCTTCGTCTTCGCTTCTTCTTTCAGGTTTGTTTCTGTGTTTCTGCGAAGATATGATTCTGATCTTTTGTTGTGTGGCTCTGTTTATTTCATTTTCTTTATGCCTGGGTTGCCCCGAAAGTGGCGCCCCCATTGCTGTTGTTTTTATATGGGGGGGCTCTTTTTTGTTCCTCGGTGTCTTTGTTCTCCCATGCCCCACTTCTTGTGAGGTCTTGTTTCTTGCTTTGCTGAATAGGCTTCCGTGCTCGTCTTCTTTATGTGATTTTTTGCCTGCTGTTGTATTCTTCTTTGTAGGTAAAAATTTTTATGTCTCGAAAGGTTCTTCAAGCGATGTCGACTAAAATTCCGCGTGGTCTTGGTTGGGTAGACTCTCTTCCTCTAAGAGTCCTTACAGTAGTAGATTCTGAGTACTTAGTTAAGTTCCGTAGGCATTGTAGCATATGTGAAAATAGAGAGTCCGAGAGGGATTATGAGCTAGTGGCCCCAGATCCCGAGGAGAGAGTGTGTTTCCCTCCTTTAGAGAGTTCCGAGAAGCTTTTCTTTTACGCCTATGACTGTTTTTTCTCTAAGCTGGGCGTCCGACTTCCCTTTACCGATCTGGAGTCCGAGGTGTTATGGTCTTGTAATCTTGCCCCTACACAGCTCCATCCAAATTCTTGGGCGTTCCTGAAGCTTTTTCAACTTTTGTGTCATTTCTTGGGCGTTACTCCCTCTATTTCCCTTTTTTCCTACCTGTTTGTGTTGACGAAGCCAGGGTCGGGCGGGGGGAAGGTATCTTGGGTTTCCTTTAGGGCCAACCAGAGGAGGAAGTTTTGCACCCTGTATGATGAGTCCTTTCACGATTTTAAGAACTTCTATTTCAAGGTCCGGGCTGCTGGGGATGTCCGACCATTCTTCTTAGATGAGAGTGGGGAGCCTTCTTTTCCGCTTTGTTGGCAGGAGAACGTAGTGTCTACTAAGTATGCCCTTGAGAGTCTAGACGAGGTGGAGCAGGCCTTTGTGGGCGTGGTGAGCAGTTTATGGGGTCGGGCACCTCACTTGGACACGAAGAAAATGTTGGGGATCCAAGCCTTCTCCGTTCCGAGTTAGGTAGTTCCCGACCCTATGAGATCATCTTTTTAGTATTTGGTTTTGCTTGTTTTGTCTTGGTGGGATTTCTGTTTTGGTGATTCTTTTCTTTCATTTTTGCAGAGATGTCTTCTCAGGCGGATTCCATGAAGTACCTTCGTCGGACAAAAAAGTCTGTGGTTGCTCACAATATCGGGGCTGGGGAGGCTTCCGCCCGATCTTCTCCTAAGAAGACTACTGTGGGTGTCACTACTCGGTCGAAGATCATTCCGACCCCCCAATCCCGACCTACAAGTCAGGACCCTCCGCCTTCTGAACCCGGTAACTCTTCTCCTCCTCCGTCCTCGGGTCCTCCCCCCAAGAAGCAGAAGACTTCTCAAGAGGTTGTGGGTTTTAACGATAAGGAGTTTGACGCTCTTGGTTGGGTTGAACAGCATGTCCTCCCTCAGACCTTTATTTCCACTGATGATGTGTCTATCCAGCGCCATTTTCAATATATGGCGCGGAGCTGCGTCCGGATGGCTAGTCTCAATGCCGCTATTGCCCGGGAGTTCAAGAAGTCCCCCATTGGTGCGACCAATACCCGACTTGAGAAAGCCCAGTCTGAGTTCGAGAGGATTAGTGAGCTGAAGACTGGATACGAGGCTAAGGTTGTTGAGCTAGAGGCGTCCTTGGAGAAGGAGAAAGCTAAAGCTACCGCGGCTGTGGCGGCAGCGAATTCATCTGAGGAGATGGCGAAGAAGGCGAAGGAAAGTTATACTCAGACATACGCCGAGCTTATGGAGGCAAGGGAGAGGTTGCAATCCGCTCAAGACGATTTTCACGAGTTACAGGGACATGTAGCTGGGGGCATGGATGCCATGTTTGAGAATTTGAAGGCTCAGGTCCGGGTTCTTGCTCCTGACCTGGACTTGAGTTTATTCAGCATGGATAATGTTGTCGTGGAGGGAAAGATTGTTCCTGCTCCTGATGACGAGGATGAAGTTCCGGTGTCCGACCCCAAGGTTCAAGCTCCGACCTCATCCTCGGCCAGGGAGGAGTCTGATGTGGAGGTCTTAAACCGAGATGGCGGCGCTGTCAAGGCTGTCCCGATTTCTATGGTTCTCCCTCAGCAGCCTCCTACCGACGTGGAGACCGGGAAGGACCTCGATCCCCTTTAATCTTTCGTCTTTGGTTGTTGCCCGGCCTGTGGGCTCTTTTTTTGAACAGTTTTTACTACCTGTTAACGCTTTGAACAGTTTTTTAGCCTATGACGTAGTGTTTGTTTGCGTTCTTTGATTTCGTTCCGCTTGTGCTTTTTAGTTGTTTTTGTATAACAACCTTTTAGCTAGCGTTTTTCGAAACCTTGTTTTATCCTTCCTTCGATTTCGTTTTCGCTTATACTTTTTAGCTGTTTTCGCGCAACAGCTTTTTAGTTAGCGTTTTTCGAAACCTTGTTTTATCCTTCCTTCGATTTCGTTTTCGCTTATACTTTCTAGCTGTTTTCGCGCAATAGCTTTTTAGTTAGCGTTTTTCTTTTTCGAAATCTTTGCTTTCTTGGTAGTTCGCCCCTTTTCCTTTCTAGCCATCCCTTTGTCGGGTCCGACCTTGTTGTTGGCCGGCCTTTAAGTTATTTTTGCAACTTCTTTTATTTGGCCTTTTGGACCTTTTAGAGTTGCTTTTATAACTTCTCACATTAATTTGAACCTCGTCGCTTTATCTTGCCGACCTCGTGTGGTCTTTTGGCAATGATTTTTTGCGTTTTGTCGAGCATAAATTAATGCGCCTTGGTGGGATACTTTTTAGGATTGGTTTCATCATGAGAAAAAGGGAAAGGAAAAATTTGATTAGTATTAAAAAAGAAAGAATATTTACAGAGTGTTTACCCTTAGCTGGGTCGGGTGCTTTTTTGGCCGGGTGTCTTCATTAAAAGGGAAAAAGAGTACACCTCGGTCCAAGTCTTTCTAGCTGTAGTATCGTCTTAAATTACAGGCGTGCCAGGCCCTGGGCAACTCATTGCCTTCTAGGTCGGATACTTTGTAATAGCCTGTCCCCAAGACTTCTGTTACCCTGTAGGGCCCTTTCCAATTTGCAGCTAGCTTCCCTTCCCCTGACTTTTGTGTTCCGATGTCATTTCGGATCAGAATCAGGTCGTGAGTTGAGAAGCTTCGTTTTATTACTTTCTGGTTGTATCTAAGGGCCATTCGCCGTTTTAAGGCTTCTTCTCGGATCCGGGCTTTTTCTCGGACCTCGGGGAGGAGGTCGAGTTCTTCCTTTTGTGCCCGTGGGTTACCTTCTTCGTTGTAGAAGATGACTCTGGGCGACCCTTCATCTACTTCGATAGGAATCATTGCCTCCATCCCGTAAGCTAGTCGGAATGGTGATTCTCCCGTTGTAGAGTGTGGAGTTGTCCGATATGCCCATAGTACCTGGGGGAGCTCCTCGGCCCACACCCCTTTGGCCTCTTGAAGTCTTCGTCTTAACCCAGCCAGGATGACTTTGTTTACGGCCTCCGCTTGTCCATTTGCTTGTGGGTGCTCGACCGAGGTGAACTGCTGTTTGATTTTTAGCTCGGCCACCAAGTTTTGAAAACTTGTGTCTGTGAACTGAGTTCCATTGTCTGTGGTGATGGAGTAGGGGACTCCGAACCTCGTGACAATGTTTTTATATAGGAATTTGCGGCTTTTCTGAGCCGTGATGGTGGCTAAGGGTTCAGCTTCGATCCACTTTGTGAAGTAGTCGACCCCTACTATGAGGTATTTGACTTGCCCTGGTCCTTGAGGGAATGGGCCGAGTAGGTCAAGTCCCCATTTTGCGAAGGGCCATGGTGTGGTGATGCTGATAAGGTCTTCAGGTGGTGCTTTGTGAAAATTGGCGTGCCTTTGGCAGGGGGGGCATGTTTTCACAAATTCCGTCGCGTCTCTTTGCAAGGTCGGCCAAAAGAATCCGGCTCGGACTACTTTCTTGGATAGTGCTCGAGCTCCGAGGTGGTTTCCACACATGCCTCCGTGAACTTCTTCGAGGACTCTCTCTGTTTCTGAGGTCGGGACGCACCTAAGGAGGGGATTTGAGAATCCCCTTCTGTATATTATGTCGTGAACTAGTGTATAGTTCTGGGCGTCTTTTGTGAGTCTTTTAGCTTCTTTCCTTTCGGCGGGGAGAATTCCCGACCTTAGATAGTTGAGTATGGGGGTCATCCACCCTTGTTGTTGGTTGGATATGGCTAGCGCTTCTTCCTTTCTTAGTACGGAGGGAAATTGCAAGGTCTCCTGGATGAGGCTTCTGTTGTTGCCTCCGGGCTTGGTGCTGGCGAGCTTTGAGAGGGCGTCTGCTCGGGCATTTTGCTCCCGAGGTATGTGCTGAACCTGTATTTCCGAAAAGTGGCGTAATTGCGCCTGTGTTTGGTCCAGGTATTTTTTCATAGTGGGGTCCTTGGCCTGGTAGCTTCCATTTACTTGTGATGTGACGACCTAGGAGTCGCTGAAGATCGTGATTCTTTGGGCTCCGACCTCTTCGGCTAGCTTTAGACCTGCTAGTAAGGCTTCGTATTCGGCTTGGTTATTTGAGGCCTGGAACTCGAATTTTAAGGACTGGTTCTATCCGCGTTCCTTGGTCGCTTTCAAGTATAACCCCGGCTCCGCTTCCTGTTTTGTTTGAGGACCCGTCGACATATAGGTTCCACGAGAGTGGGGTTCCCGGGGTCTCAGTGTATTCTGCGATGAAGTCGGCTAGATACTGGGACTTTATAGCAGTCTGGGTTTCATAATGGAGGTCGAACTCGGACAACTCCACCGCCCATTGCAGGATGTGTCTCATTGGTTGATTCGTTCGGACTTTGATGGTGTGGGTTTGAAAGTAGGGACGTAGTCTCCGGGCTGTGAACACCAGGGCGTAGGCGAACTTTTCTATCTTTTGATAGTTTAATTCGGCCCCTTGTAGTGCCTTGCTTACAAAGTATATGGGGTGTTGTCCTTGGTCGTCTTCTCGTATTAACGCTGAAGCGACTGCCCGATTTCCAACCGAGAGGTATAGTACGAGTTCTTCCCCCTTTAGAGGTCGGGTTAGGATTGGTGGCTGCCCAAGGAATTCCTTGAAGTCTTGAAAAGCTTTTTCGCACTCCGGGGTCCATAAGAAGGGTTTCCCTTTCCTTAGGAGTGAGTAGAGAGGTAGTGACCTTATTGCTGAGCCCGCCAGGAATCTTGATAGGGTGGCTAGCCTTCCATTCAGTTGTTGTACTTCCTTGACACAGGTCGGGCTCTTCATGTTGAGTATTGCTTGGCATTTGTCCGGGTTTGCTTCAATGCCCCTTTGAGTCAGCATGAAGCCTAAGAACTTTCCTGCTGCTACGGCGAAGGTGCACTTTGTTGGGTTGAGTCTCATGTTGTGTTTTCTGAGGGTCCCGAAAACACTAGTGAGGTCGGTCAGTAAGTTTCTGTCTTCTTGTGTCTTTACCAGCATGTCATCGACGTACACCTCCAGCTGTTGTCCAATGTGTTCTGAGAACACCTTGTTCATTAGCCTCTGGTAGGTTGCTCCCGCGTTTTTTAGCCCGAAGGGCATTACTACGTAGCAGTAGTTTGCCCTCGGGGTTATGAACGAGGTTTTTTCCTGGTCGGGTCTGTACATCGGGATTTGGTTGTATCCTGAGTATGCGTCCATGAAGGAGAGATATCTATAGCCTGAGGCTGCGTCTACTAACGCGTCGATGTTTGGTAGTGGGTATGGGTCTTTGGGGCAAGCTTTGTTGAGGTCTGTGTAATCGACGCACATCCTCCACTTTCCGTTGGGCTTTTTTACCAGGACCACGTTTGCGAGCCATAGGGGGTATTTTACTTCCCTAATGAACCCTGCTTCTAGTAGTGCTTGCACTTGTTCTTCTATTGCTTGCATGCGCTCGGGTCCGAGCTTCCGGCGTCTTTGTTGGACAGGTCGGGATCCCGAGTAAACTGATAGCTTGTGGCACATCAAGTCGGGGTTTATGCCTGGCATGTCGGAGGCCTTCCAGGCGAAGAGGTCGGAATTCTCTCTTAAGAGGGCTGTGAGTCCCTCTTTTAGGCCCGCGTCGAGGCTTGCTCCTATGCTTGTTGTTTTTTCAAGGGTGTTCCCGATCTGGACTTCTTCGGTTTCTCCCTCTGGTTGTGGCCGGAGGTCTTCTCGGGATTGGACTCGTCCGAGTTCTATTGTGTTGAATGAGGGCGTTGTATGCTGAGGTGACGTCGCCCCCAATGTAGTCGATGCTTAGCGTCTTAGCTTGCTCGCCCCTTCCGAAGGTAGTGTGTAGCGAGACATATCCTAAGGGATGGATCGGGGTGTCCCCTAGTCCAAATAGGTTGGTGGGGTAGGCCTTTAGTTCTTTTTCTTCAAGTCCGAGCTTGTCGAAGGCCGTCTTGAATGCCCATAGAGGGAAGCTTTTGTTCTGGTTTGTGCCCCCTGCTGGTGCTGAATGCCAGCTTGGTATTCAGCGCCCAGGGAGGGTGTTGCCAGAATTCTCCTTTCTTGCTCCAGGCTTCTCCAAACTGCTTTGAATTTAACCTAAAACCATAAAAACACAAGAAAAACTCAAAGTAGCACCCACAGGTGATTTTTGCAATAAAATTAATTAAAAGTAAATAAAATCTAACTAAAAACAATATATAAACAACTAGAAAAAGGGTATAAGATGCTCAGGCATAAGAAACTGAAACCATACCTAGGCTGATTCTCAATATACACAATACACCAATTTAAGTCCAAACCAAGCCTCCAATCACCAACCAATCCACTAATCAACTCCAACAAGCATCAACAATTTAATTTTCCAAGCTATACACATTAATTTACCACAAATCAATAATGATTCTTAAATACACAATTTCACAAGGGTAAAGAGTTTCCTTACCTTTCCAGATGGTGTTTGGGGCACAAACCACCAATAGCACAACCTTAGAGACCACCTAATCAATTGAAAACACAAAATCTACTCAAAACCAAAACCTTAAATTTTGAATTTCTTAGGCCTGTAGAATGGAAAAGAAATTTTGAAATGTTACCAACAAAAGTATTATGAAACTAATGGGCTTGGCAAGAGCTTCACATAGCCGCAACGGCACATCAATCAGAGAACTATAGCTCGAGTATGGCCACCAGAAGTGGAGAATGAATAGTAATCTTCCGCCCTTTGCTCTCTTCTCTCACTTCTCTGCCCGTTTGGCCCAACTTTGGGCCAAACCTTTAAAATTAGCGCCCGATTTTCAACTTTCATTATTTTCCTAAGTTTTTCTACAATACTTACTACTCTCACACAACATCGGACAGATTTAAGCCGGTACTGCCGGTGGTGCACAAATCCCCACACTTCGTACAACTGAACCAGCAAGTGCACTAGGTCGTCCAAGTAATACCTGAGCGACTCAGGGTCGATCCCATGAGGATTGTGGTTTGAAGCAAGCTATGGTTATCTTGCAGATCTTAGTCAGGTGAGTAGGAATTTGTTGGATTCGGAAGATGGAATTACACGGTTTGATTATAAGAATAAGAAGATGGTTAAGGCTTGGAGTTGTTTTATCCTTCTGGATTAACTCTGATTTTACTGTCTTCTTCAATTGTGAATGATTTCTTCCATGCTAGGCTGTATGTGTTGACACTGGTTTGAGCAGCTGCCAATACTCCTCCAGATCTGAATCCAAGGGTTACTGCGGATCTAGTCTGAATGAGGGTGAAGTTTCTACAGTTCATTCTCTTTGGTGATCCTACTCAAAACGTCACAGACAAGGTCAAATCTTCCTGATCAGAGGATGTTGTGCCTTGGTTCTAGTCTCTACTACAGATACCCTAATCTCCTCATACCTCAACTGAACTGGTGTCTCAAGAAGTCCCCAACGAAGTCGTGGATTAGCCATCTAAGAGATGTATAGTCAAGATGGCGGTTCAATGCTTTCCACTTAAGTATTCACACGAACCCAAGAAGAACACGGGTGGTTGTCACACACGCGGTCTTAGTATGAAGAACGAAGATGATTGTCACAGGTCATTCCATTCATCATATCGAAGAAAGAAAATAAATCTTTGAATTAAATCAAACACGGATTGAAGAGAAACCGTAATACTTTTATTAATCCATAAAACTCAGCAGGGCTCCTTCCCTCAACCTAGGAGGTTTAGAAACTCATACTAATAGAAAACACAATGATAAAAGAAAATATGGCATAGAGGTCTGTATGATTATGTAAAATATCCCTTAAATACTAAACTAATGACTAAGGATTACATAAGACAGGGTAAAACAGTCTTTTAGTGCTAAAATCCACTTTTGGGGCCCACTTGGTGAGTGTTTGGGCTGAGCTTTAATGAGATCCACGTGCTTGAAGGCCTCTAGGGCATTGAGTGCTGGCTAGGGGATCCACTTTGGGCATTTGGAAGCTGGTCTCCTCCTTTAGGCACTGGATGCCTGGAATGGGGCAGGAGGCTGGCGTTGAACACCAGTTTTGGGCCTTCTATTTTGAAGCAAATATGGACTATTACACATTGATGGAAAGCTCTAGAAGTTAGCTTTCCATAGTCATTGAGAACGCTTTATTTGGACTTCTGTAGCTCCAGAAAAGCTCTTTCGAGTGCAAGGAGGTCAGATCCAGACAGCATCTGCAGTACTTTCTCTGTCTCTAACAAACAACATCTGCAATGCCTTCTCTATCTCTGAATCAGAATTTTGCTCTAGCTCCTCAATTTCAGCCAGAAAATACCTGAAATTGAACAAAAACACACAAATTCAAAGTAGAATCCAAAAATGTGATTTTAACACTAAAACCTATGAAAACTTAATAAAAATTAAACAAAACATGCTAAAAACTATATGAAAATGATGCCAAAAAGTGTATAAAATATCCGCTCATCATAACATCAAACTTAAACTGTTGTTTATCCCCAAGTAACTAAAAATAAAGTAGGATAAAAAGAAGAGTAAGGTATAATAAATCTCAGAGTTTCCAATGAAGCTCAGTTTAAATTAGATGAGTGATGCCAGGGCATTTTGGCTAGTTTCATTGACCTTTTCTTTACTGTTTTAGGGTAGTTTCATGCATTTTCTTAGTAAATAAGCACGTTTTGGATAGAAATACACTTACATCTTGATTCAAGCAAATATTGTGAACTTTACATGATTTCATGAGAATTATGCATGAATTGAATGACAAATTGGATAATGCATGATCTCATGACTTGGAATAGAGCTTTGATGCACTTTATTTGCCTGATTTCAGGACAAAGGAAGCAAGGAAGAGCCACGTTAGTAGCCACGCTAGTCCAATTAACGTGACCACTAACGTGGAATGGGCATAAGCTTGAAGCGTTAATGAGAAAAGTGATCGCCAATAACGCCTTCGAAGCCATCATAGCCCACGTTAGTTGCCATGTTAGTTACATTAACGTGGGAGCTAACGTGGAGGAAAAGGGAAGCTCCAACGTTAGTGGTAAAAGTGAATACCACTAACGTTCCTAAAGGGCACAATTGGCCACGTTAAGAGTCACGTTAATCACATTAACGTGAACTCTAACGTGGGAGGAGCAAGGAATCGCCAACGTTAGTGACACTCACCTTTGTCACTAACGTTGGACTAAGCCAATATTGCCCACGTTAGTTGCCACATTAATTACATTAACGTGGAAGCTAATGTGGAAGAAAGAAATAATGGGCCAATGGTGCGCGGAAATTGTGATTACACTTTTGATTATGTAAAATTCGTCGCTCTTTCTTTCCCTGGTAATGGCACCAAAAATATGATGCCAATACCATGGTTCACAACTTCGCACAACTAACCAGCAAGTGCACTGGGTCGTCCAAGTAATACCTTACGTGAGTAAGGGTCGAATCCCATGGAGATTGTTGGTATGAAGCAAGCTATGGTCACCTTGTAAATCTCAGTCAGGTAGGGTTAAATGTGATTGGATTAGATAATTAAAAGATAAATAATAAAGGATAGAAATACTTATGTAATCCATTAGTGAGAATTTCAGAGTCCTATTTATAATAAACTAGCTACTAGGGTTTACAAAAGTAAGTAATTGATGCATAAATCCACTTCCGGGGCCCACTTGGTGTGTGCTTAGGCTGAGCTTGAGTGTTGCACGTATAGAGGTCCTTCTTGGAGTTGAACGCCAGCTTTTGTGCCAGTTTGGGCGTTCAACTCCGGTTTTGGATCCTTTTCTGGCGCTGGACGCCAGATTTGGGTAGAGAGCTGGCGTTGAATGCCAGTTTGCGTCGTCTAAACTTGGCCAAAGTATGAACTATTATACATTGCTGGAAAGCCCTAGATGTCTACTTTCCAACGCAATTGGAAGCGCGCCATTTTGAGTTCTGTAGCTCTAGAAAATCCACTTTGAGTGCAGGGAGGTCAGAATCCAACAGCATCAGCAATCCTTCTTCAACCTCTGAATCTGAATTTTGCTCAAGTCCCTCAATTTCAGTCAGAAAATACCTGAAATCACAGAAAAACACAAAAACTCATAGTAAAGTCTAGAAATGTGAATTTAACATAAAAACTAGTGAAAACATCCCTAAAAGTAACTAGATCCTACTAAAAACATACTAAAAACAATATCAAAAAGCGTATAAATTATCCGCTCATCACAAATTGTGAATCACACTTTTCACAACTAGTACCACTAACCAGCAAGTGCACTGGGTCGTCCAAGTAATACCTTACGTGAGTAAGGGACG
>NC_029785.2:98255686-98261102 GCF_000816755.2 Arachis ipaensis | reverse complement strand
ATGAGGATATCTCCCTCTATGTCAATCCCAGCCGAATTGCATAGGTGGCAGATGAGGTGAGGAAAGGCTAACCTTGCCATAGTGGAGGACTTGTCAGCCACCTTGTAGCGTTCTTGAGGTATAATCTCATGAACTTCCACCTCTTCTCCAATTATGATGCTATGGATCATGATGGCCCTGTCTATAGTAACTTCAGACCGGTTGTTAGTGGGAATGATTGAGCATTGAATACACTCCAACCATCCTCTAGCTACAGGCTTGAGGTCCAATCTTCTTAGTTGAACCGGCTTGCCTTTGGAGTCAATCTTCCATTGAGCTCCTTCTACACATATGTCCATAAGGACTTGGTCCAACCTTTGATCAAAGTTGACTCTTCTTATGTAGGGGCGTGCGTTCTCTTCCATGTTTGGCAAGTTGAACGCCAACCTCACATTCTCTGGACTAAAATCTAAGTATCTCCCCCGAACCATTGTAACATAGTTCTTTGGATCCGGGTTCTTACTTTGATCATGGTTCTTGGTGATCCATGCATTGGCATAGAACTCTTGAACCATTAGGATGCCGACTTGTTGGATGGGATTTGTTAGAACTTCCCAACCTCTTCTTTGAATTTCATGTCGGATCTCCGGATACTCATTTCTTTTGAGTTTGAAAGGGACCTCGGGGATCACCTTCTTCTTGGCCACAACATCATGGAAGTGGTCTTGATGGGCTTTGGAGATGAACCTTTCCATCTCCCATGACTCGGATGTGGAAGCTTTTGTCTTCCCTATCCCCTTCTTAGAGGATTCTCCGGTCTTAGGTGCCATCAATGGTAATGGAAAAACAAAAAGCTTATGCTTTTACCACACCAAACT
The DNA here is from genome assembly GCF_000816755.2 of Arachis ipaensis. Classification (NCBI taxonomy): domain Eukaryota; kingdom Viridiplantae; phylum Streptophyta; class Magnoliopsida; order Fabales; family Fabaceae; genus Arachis; species Arachis ipaensis. The sequence goes on along the minus strand of NC_029785.2, from coordinate 98,260,245 downwards.
TAGAATTTTGCTCGCCCTTGAGCAATAAAAGAGAGAATAAATGAAGAAGAAGAAGAAATGGAGGAGAGGGAGAGTAGGAAGTGTTTTGGCCAAGAAGGGTGTAGAGGGGTGTGTTGTGTGAATTTGATGAAGAATGGAGGGCTTTATATAGGGGAGGGAGGGGGGTTAAGGTTCGGCCATATGGGTGGGTTTGGGTGGGAAATTGGTTTTGAATTTTGAAGGTAGGTGGAGTTTATGAGGTAGGTTTATGGGGAAGAGTGGTTGGATGTGAGTGGTGAAGGTTTAATGGGGAAGAGAGATGGAGGTGATAGGTGAAGGGTTTTGGGGAAGAGTGTTTATGGAATTGTGTGAAAGAGGGGTGAGAAGAAGTGAGTGGAGGTAGGTGGGGATCCTGTGGGGTCCACAGATCCTGAGATGATCCTGTGGGGTCCACAGATCTTGAGATGATTCTGTGGGGTCCACAGATCCTGAGATGATCCTGTGGGGTCCACAGATCCTGAGGTGTTCAAGGATTTACAACCTTGCACCAAATTAGGCATGTAAAATGCCCTTGCACACAACTCTGGGCGTTCAGCGCCAGGTTGGTGCCCATTTTAGGCGTTCAATGCCCATTTGTTTACATTTCTGGCGTTGAACGCCAGAACCATGCTTGTTCTGGGCGTTCAGCACCAGGATACTGCCCATTTTGGGCGTTCAGCGCCAGAACCATGCTCTGTTCTGGCGTTGAACGCCAGGAAGGTAGACCTTGTTTCATTCATGAAACTTACAGTGGCCTTAGATAGATCAGAGACTAAGTTTGTTAAATTAGAAGTATTTTGTTCATAGTTCTCTGTCTGTTGCTGAGTGGATGATGGAAAAGGTTTATTGTTGTTAAACCTGTTTCTTCCACCATTATTAAATCCTTGTTGAGGCTTTTGATCCTTCCATGAGAAATTTGGATGATTTCTCCATGATGAGTTCTAGGTGTTTCCATAAGGTTCACCTAAGTAATTCACCTCTACTATTGCAGGGTTCTCAGGATCATAAGTTTCTTCTTCAGGAGAAGCCTCTTGAGTACTGTTGGATGCAGCTTGCATTCCATTCAGACTCTGAGAGATCATATTGACTTTCTGAGTCAATATTTTATTCTAAGCCAATATGGCATTCAGAGTATCAATCTCAAGAACTCCCTTCTTCATAGGCGTCCCATTACTCACAGGATTCCTTTCAGAGGTGTACATTAACCATGTCAATGAGTTCTTGAGCTTCTGCAGGCATTTTCTTTAGGTGAATGGATCCACCTGCAGAAGTGTCCAGTGACATCTTTGATAGCTCAGATAAACCATCATAGAATATATCCAGGATGGTCCATTCTGAAAGCATGTCAGAAGGACACTTTTTGGTCAGCTGTTTGTATCTTTCCCAAGCTTCATAGAGGGATTCACCATCTTTTTGTTTGAAGGTTTGAACATCCACTCTAAGCTTGCTCAGCTTTTGAGGAGGAAAGAACTTGGCTAAGAAAGTCGTGACCAGCTTATCCCAAGAGTTCAGGCTGTCTTTGGGTTGAGAGTCCAACCACACTCTAGCTCTGTCTCATACAGCAAAAGGGAAAAGCATGAGCCTGTAGACTTCAGGATCTACTCTATTAGTCTTAACAGTATCACAGATCTGCAAGAATTCAGTTAAGAACTGAAAAGAATCTTCAGATGGAAGTCCATGAAACTTGCAGTTCTGCTACATCAGAGAAACCAGCTGAGGTTTCAGCTCAAAATTGTTTGCTCCAATGGTAGGAATGGAGATGCTTCTTCCATGTAAATTGAAATTGGGTGCAGTAAAGTCACCAAGCATTCTCCTTGCATTATTGTTGTTGGGTTCGGCTGCCATCTCCTTCACTTGTTCGAAATTTTCAATCAAGTTATCTCTGGATTGTTGTAATTTAGCTTCTCTTAGTTTCCTCTTCAGAGTCCTTTCAGGTTCTGGATCAGCTTCAACAAGAATGCCTTTTTCACTGTCCCTGCTCATAAGAAAGAGAAGAGAAAAAGAAAAGAAGAGGAATCCTCTATGTCACAGTAAAGAGGTTCCTTATTGTTAGTAGAAGAAAAGAAGAGAAAAATCTGAACTCAGAAAGAGAGAGAGAGGGTTTGGATTTTTGGTGGGTGAGGGAGAGATGTTAGTAGATGAATAAATAAATAGAATAAGATGAGAGAGGGAAAGAATTTTCGAAAATTATTTTTGAAAAAGAGTTAGTGATTTTCGAAAATAGTTTTTGAAAAAGGTTAGTAGTTTTTTTTTTTAAATCAAAGATTAAAATAATTAAATAAAAAAAAGAAATTTTGAAAAAGGGGAGAGATATTTTCGAAAATTAGAGAGAGAGTTAGTTAGGTGATTTTGAAAAAGATAAGAAACAAACAAAAAGTTAGTTAGTTAGTTGAAACAAATTTGAAAATCAATTTTGAAAAGATAAGAAGTTAGGAAGTTAGAGAAGATATTTTGAAATCAAATTTTTTGAAAAAGATAAGAAGATATTTTTGAAAAGATATGATTGAAATTATTTTTGAAAAAGATTTGATTTTTAAAATCACAATTAATGACTTGATTCACAAGAAATCATAAGATATGATTCTAGAACTTAAAGTTTAAATCTTTCTTAACAAGCAAGTAACAAACTTGAAATTTTTGAATCAAAACATTAATTGTTATTGTTATTTTCGAAAATTTGATGTAAAAATAAGAAAAAGATTTTTGAAAAATATTTTTGGAATTTTCGAAAATAACTAAGAAATTTGAAAAAGATTTGATTTTTGAAAAAGATTTTGAAAAAGATAAGATTTTCAAATTGAAAATTTGATTTGACTCATAAGAAACAACTTGATTTTAAAAATTTTTGAAAAAGTCAATCCAAATTTTCGAATTTGATGAGAAGAAAAAGGGAAAAATATTTTTTTTGATTTTTTTTTAAATTTTTATGAAGAGAGAGAAAAACAAGAAAAATGATGCAATGCATGAGAATTTTAGATCAAAACATGTGATGCATGCAAGAATGCTATGAATGTCAAGATGAACACCAAGAACACTATGAATGTTAAGATGAACACCAAGAACATATTTTTGAAAAGTTTTTAATGCAAGGAAAACATGCAAGACACCAAACTTAGAATTCTTTAATGCTTAGACACTAAGAATTTAAGAATGCATATGAAAAACAAGAAAAGACACAAAACATGCAAATGCAAAGATCAAACAAGAAGACTTACCAAGAACAACTTGAAGATCATGAAGAACACTATGAATGCATGAAAATTTTCGAAAAATGCAAGATGCACATGCAATTGACACCATACTTATAACATGACTCAAGACTCAAACAAGAAACACAAAATATTTTTTATTTTTATGATTTTCTAATTTTTTTGGATTTTTCAAAAATTAATTGAAAAAGGAAAATAAGGATTCCAAAATTTTTAATATGAATTCCAGGAATCTTGCCATGTTAGTCTAAAGCTTCAGTCTAGGAATTAGACATGGCTCACTAGCCAGCCAAGCTTTCAATGAAAGCTTCGGTCCAAAACACTAGACATGGCCAATGGCCAGCCAAGCTTCACCAAGATATTAGAATATACTGCTCATTACTTATCAAATATGTAACTTGCCTCTATTCTGATGGTTTGGAAGCCTCAGTCCAAAAGAATTTAGACATGGCTTTGCAGCCAGCCAGGCTTCACATGCTTCATGAAACACTAGAATTCATTCTTAAAAATTCTAAATAAAAATATATTTTTGAAAACATTTTTATTTTTTTCGAAAACAGATGAGAAAATTTTAGAATTATTTTTGAAAATTTTTTTTTGAAAATAAAATAAAAAGAAAATTACCTAATCTGAGCAACAAGATGAACCGTCAGTTGTCCAAACTCAAACAATCCCCGGCAACAGCGCCAAAAACTTGGTGCGTGGAAATTGTGATTACACTTTTGATTATGTAAAATTCATCGCTCTTTCTTTCCCTGGTAATGGCGCCAAAAATATGATGCCAATACCATGGTTCACAACTTCGCATAACTAACCAGCAAGTGCACTGGGTCATCCAAGTAATACCTTACGTGAGTAAGGGTCGAATCCCACGGAGATTGTTGGTATGAAGCAAGCTATGGTCACCTTGTAAATCTCAGTTAGGTAGGGTTAAATGTGATTGGATTAGATAATTAAAAGATAAATAATAAAGGATAGAAATACTTATGTAATCCATTAGTGAGAATTTCAGATAAGCGAATAGAGATGCTTTTCGTTCCTCTGAACCTCTGCTTTCCTGCTGTCTTCATCCAATCAGTCTTATTCCTTTCCATGGCTGGCTTTATGTGATACATCACCATTGTCAATGGCTACTTTCGGTCTTCTCTCGGGAAAATGATCCGAATACCCTGTCACGGCATGGCTAATCGTCTGGAGGCATCACCCTTGTCAATGGCTTCATCTTATCCTCTCAGTGAAAATGGTCAACGCACCCTGTCACAGCACGGCTATTCATCTGTCGGTTCTCGATCATGCTGGAATAGGATTTACTATCCTTTTGCATCTGTCACT
>NC_029785.2:98238727-98254125 GCF_000816755.2 Arachis ipaensis | reverse complement strand
AAGATGTCTCATACAATAGTAAAAGGTCCTATTTATAATAAACTAGCTACTAGGGTTTACAGAAGTAAGTAATTGATGCATAAATCCACTTCCGGGGCCCACTTGGTGTGTGCTTGGGCTGAGCTTCAGTGTTGCACGTGTAGAGGTCCTTCTTGGAGTTGAACGCCAGCATTTGTGCCAGTTTGGGCGTTCAACTCTGGTTTTGGATCCTTTTCTGGCGCTGGACGCCAGATTTGGGCAGAGAGCTGGCGTTGAACGTCAGTTTTCGTCGTCTAAACTTAGACAAAGTATGGACTATTATACATTGCTGGAAAGCCCTGGATGTCTACTTTCTAACGCAATTGAAAGCGCGCCATTTTGAGTTCTATAGCTCCAGCAAATCCACTTTGAGTGCAGGGAGGTCAGAATCCAACAGCATCAGCAATCCTTCTTCAACCTCTGAATTTGATTTTTGCTCAAGTCCCTCAATTTCAGTCAGAAAATACCTGAAATCACAGAAAAACACACAAACTCATAGTAAAGTCCAGAAATGTGAATTTAACATAAAAACTAGTGAAAACATCCCTAAAAGTAAGTAAATCCTACTAAAAACATACTAAAAACAATGTCAAAAAGCGTATAAATTATCCGCTCATCAGCCAATGTTAGTGACACTCACTTTTGTCACTAGCGTTGGAGATGGAAATTACCACCACGTTAGTGGTCACGTTAGCGCAATTAACGTGAGGCACTAACATGGGAAGAAGGGGCGTTTGGAGCGTTAGTGACAAAGGTAAGTGTCACTAACATTCTCGAAGCTTAGGCATGCCCACGTTTAGGGTCACGTTAGTTATACTAACGTGAACTCTAACATGGGAAAAAAAAGGCAATAAGCAACGTTATTGGAAAAGGTGAATGCCAATAATGTTTGCGAAGGAGAAAGAGGCAACGTTAGTGGTCACGTTAGTGCCACTAACGTTGAAGTTAACGTGAATCGTTTTTGGCTTGGAATGTTAGTGAAAAAGGTGATCGTCACTAACATTTTCGAATCCAAATTTTCACTTAACGTTAACACCACTAACGTCCTAACTAACGCCCATGCCTAACTCACACTTTTTCTGCAAGCAAAGCTGAGCCCACTGAAGACTATAACTGCTTCAACTCAAGATCAAAGGCCCATATCCAGGACTTGAAGATCCAACTAGAAGATCAGAAGAGTAGTATATATAGGAGTAGTTTTGAACTTGTAGGGAGCTTTTTGGGCATTTTGGAGAACTACACTCTGTATATTTTACTTTCTCTTCAACTTCTAGTTTGATTTTTCAGAATGTACTTTTCATTTATGCTTTCCATTCCCAGAGCTATGAACAACTAAACCCCTTTCATTGGGTTAGGGAGCTCTGTTGTAATTTGATGGATCAATAATAGTTTTCATTATTCTTCTTCTTTCTTTTCTCTTGATTTTACTAGAAAGGTTTCAATCTTCATCCAATTGGGTAGTTGTCTTGGAAAAGAAGCTATTCATACTTGGATCTCTTCGGAACCTTGGAAGAGGAATGAAGAGATCATGCTAGAAATGCTTTCTCATGTTGGACCAAATTGGGGTTTGGATGGATATAGTGACATATAATCCTATCAACACTTTGATTTGGGAATACATGTGGTATAATCAGTGACCATACTTCATCTCTTCTCATGAGCAATTAGACCAAGGAATTGGCTATTGATCAAGATTTGAGAGATTGAATTACCAAGGAATTGGAATCCAATCACTTAAGATTGCCAAGGAGATCAATGAATGCATTGATTGAGGAAGAGATGAGAATGACCTTGATCCAGAGAATACAACATCTCCTGAGCCCAATGAATTCCCCATTTCTGATCTTACCCATTCTCTTTACTTTCTGCCACTTAATTTTATGCTCATCCTCCCAATTCCTCATTTAAGATTCTGCAATTTACTTTCCGCCATTTACATTTTGTTCTTTATTTCCAGCATTTACATTTTCTGTTATTTACCTTCTCGCCATTTAATTTCCTGAAAATCTCAACTCAAATTCTGCTTAGCTCAACTAGAACATTCCTCTAATTAAAGTTGCTTGACCAATCAATCCCTGTGGGAGTCGACCTCACTCTATTGTGAGTTTTTACTTGACGACAATTCAGTATACTTGCCGAAGGAAATTTGTTAAGAGACAACTTTCTGTGCATCAAGTTTATGCCGCCGTTGCCGGGGATTGATTTTGTATCAACAATGATTAAATTGGTGCATAACTAGATTGAGCATTTTTCTTTTGTTTGATTTAATTTCATTTGAGTGATTTATTTTCAGTTTTAGTTATTTTCTTCCCTTTACCCCTTACCCGTTTGTGGTGTTATCTTCATTCTTTTTACAATTCAGTTCACTAACCCACTAACTGTTTGATACATTGCATCACTCACCCTAATAGCATTCCTAACAAGAGTAAACTCCATTCAATTTCTCTCTTGTTTTCTTTTTGCCTTGTTGGTTGTATCACAGGTAGAAGAAGCGGGGCTTCAACTTCCTTTGATTCTGAACCTGAGAGGACCCTCCTTAGATTAAGGAGGGAAGCAGGAGGAAAGAGAATCGTTAGTGCTGAGGAAGAGGAGGAGTAATTTGAACCAGACATGGATGAGAATATAGAGAACCATCATGAAGAAGAGGCTCACAACCATGGCAGAGAAGGTCCAGTGCATCATGCTGGACAAGAGAGAAGAGTTTTAGGCTCTTATATAAATCCAAACCCAGGAAACTGTGGAAGTAGCATCCAAAAGCCAACCATACATGCCAATAACTTTGAACTAAAGCCACAGCTCATCACCCTTGTTCAGAACAACTGTTCATTCGGTGGAAGTGTCCAAGAAGACCCCAATCAACATCTAACCACCTTCCTGAGGATATGTGATACTGTGAACTCTAATGGTGTTCATCCTGACACCTATAAATTACTTTTGTTCCCCTTTTCACTCAAGAACAAAGCATCTAAATGGCTGGAATCTTTCCCGAAGGAGAGTTTAACAACTTGGGAAGATGTGGTGAACAAATTCTTGGCGAGATTCTATCCTTTTCAAAGAATCAATAGGTTGAGAGCTGAGGTACAAACCTTCAGACAACAAGATGGTGAAACTCTCTATGAATCATGGGAGAGGTTTAAGGACTTGACAAGAAGGTGCCCGCCAGATATGTTCAATGAATGGGTGCAGTTGCATATTTTCTATGAGGGTCTTTCTTACGAATCAAAGAAGGCAGTAGACCACTCAAACAGGGGATCTCTGAACAAGAAGAAGACCATTGAAGAAGCCATAGATGTCATTGAGAATGTAATCGAGAATGACTACTTCTATGCTTCTGAAAGAGGCAATACTAGAGGAGTGATGGAGCTGAACAACGTGGATGCACTGCTGGCTCAGAACAAGTTGATCACCAAATAGTTGGCTGATCTTACCAAGAAGATGGAAAGGAACCAAGTAGCAACAATCACCACCTCATCAGTAGCTCAAGAAGGAGTAAATGCAGAGGCAGAGGGTGATCAGAAATAAGCCAACTACATTGGGAACTCACCTAGGCAGACCAATGATCCATACTCCAAAACTTATAATCCTGGTTGGAGGAACCACCCAAACTTTGGGTGGGGAAATCAACAAGATCAAGGCCAAGATCAGAGACGTCACAACCCCAACAACAATGCAGCTCACCAACATTTCACATAGAGAACATATCAGCACCCACCTAACAATACCTCTCAACAGCCATATCAAAACCAAAATGGCCCTTCTCATCCCTCTAATCTCAACTCACCATCGTCCGAAGATCGACTCTCAAGGATTAAGACTCTACTTGAACGTATATGCAAAGAAGTTCAAGACTGTAAAATGTTTCGAGAGGAAGTGCGATCCAATATGCAAAATCAAGATGCTACCATCAAGAAACTTATTTAAGCAAATTCCTGGCCATAACCTTTGCAGCAACACTGATTCACACCCAAGGGAGGAGTGTCAGGCTATCACCCTCAGAAGTGGAAAGAAATTGAAGGAGACCTCCAAGAAACCACAAGAGAAGGACTCAAATGAAAAGGAAGAGGGACAATATGAAGTTCAAGTTCCCACTTCCAATTCACATCAAAAAGGGGAAGTGATAAAGCCATACATTCCAAAAGTCCCATACCCTCAGCAATTGAAAAGGAAGGAGGATGACAGCCAGTTCTCAAGATTTTTAGAAATCTTTAAGAAACTACAGATTAACATACTCTTTGCTGAAGCAATAGAGCAAATGCCGCTCTATGCCAAGTTCTTGAAGGAATTGATGACCAAGAAGAGAAGCTGGAAGAACAACGAGACTGTGATACCAACCGAAGAATGTAGTGCCATCATTCAGCACAAACTATCCCAGAAATTGAAGGATCCTAGGAGCTTCCAGATTCCTTGTATTATAGGGGAAATCACAGTGGAAAAGGCCCTATGTGATTTAGAAGCCAGCATAAATCTGATGTCCGTAGCTATGATGAGAAAAATGAGGATTGAGGAGACCAAGCCAACAAAAATGGCCCTACAACTGGTAGACTGATCATTCAAGTTTCCTCACGGCATAGTAGAAGACTTGCTGGTGAAGGTAGGAGATTTTATCTTCCCAGCAGACTTTGTAGTGTTGGATATGAAGGAAGGAGCCAAGGATTCTATCATCCTGGGAAGACCATTCTTAGCCACGGCTGGAGCTATCATTGATGTCCAAAAAGGTGAACTTACCCTGAGATTACACAATGAGAAGATGATATTCAATGTGTTCAAGGCCATGAGTTACCCATAATAACCATTGGGAGAATGTATGAGGTTGGATTCACTGGAAGATGCAGTACAAGAGACTTTTGAAGAAGAAGAACTTGAGGGGTTAATAGAAGAGGAATCAGCATCAAGTGAAGAGGCTGCAATAACGGAGGTTCATGTTCAGGGCACACTAGAGAAGGAGAATGAAAGAAAAGAAGCACCCAAACTTGAACTCAAAGCACTGCCGCCCACTCTCAAATATGCATATTTAGGAGAGAATGAAAGTTACCCAGTGATCATAAACTCAGCCCTCAGCCAAGAACAAGAGGAAGAACTACTCCAAGTATTACAAAAGCATAAGGATGCCATTGGATGGACCCTCGGTGACCTGAAGAGAATCAGTTTGGCCATATGCATGCATAAGATACTGTTGGAAGTTAATGCCAAACCCTCCATCCAACCCCAAAGGAGGCTAAATCCAGTCATGAAAGAAGTGGTACAGAAGGAAGTCATGAAGCTGTGGCAAGGAAGGGTAATCTACCCAATTTCGGATAGTCCACAGGTCAGCCCTGTCCAAGTGGTCCCCAAGAAAGGAGGAATCACTGTAGTACCTAATGAGAGAAACGAACTCATCCCTACAAGAACGGTCACAGGATGGAGGATGTGCATTGACTACAGAAAACTCAATGAAGCTACAAGAAAAGATCACTTCCCACTCCCCTTCATGGATCAGATGTTGGAAAGACTTGCAGGACACGCCTATTACAGTTTTCTAGATGGTTACTCAGGATATAATCAAATAGTGGTTGATCCGAGAGACCAGGAGAAAATGTCATTTACTTGCCCATATGGAGTGTTTGCATACAGGCGAATGCCATTTGGGCTATGTAATGCTCCTGCAACGTTTCAACGCTGCATGCTTTCTATCTTTTCAAATATGATAGAAAAATTCATTGAAGTCTTTATGGATGACTTTTCAGTATTCGGGGATTCCTTCCCTTATTGCCTAAATCACCTTGCCCTGGTGTTAAAAAGATGCCAAGAAACCAATTTGGTCTTGAATTGGGAAAAATGTCACTTTATGGTGACAGGAGGAATAGTCCTTGGCCATAAGGTTTCTAACCAAGGCATTGAGGTAGACAGAGCTAAGGTGGAACTCATTGAAAAATTACCCCCACCAAGTGATGTCAGAGGAGCTTTTTAGGGCATGCTGGCATTTACAGAAGGTTTAATAAAGATTTTTCAAAGATAGCCAAGCCCTTAAGCAATCTCCTTGTATCTGATATACCATTTGTCTTTGATGAAAAGTGCATGCTAGCATTCGAAAACTTGAAAAAGAGGCTGTCCTCTGCTCCTATTATTTCCCCACCTGATTGGAACATACCATTTGAACTGATGTGCGATGCATCTGATTTTGCAGTTGGGGCAGTGTTAGGACAGAGGAAAGATTATTTGGTCCATGTGATATACTATGCCAGCAAGGTCCTAAATGACACTCAAAGAAACTATACCACTACTGAAAAGGAGTTGCTGGCAATAGTTTTTGCATTCGACAAGTTTAGATCATACCTCATTGGTGCCAAAGTGATCAATTTCACAGATCACACAGCACTTAAATATTTATTTGCCAAGTAAGAATCAAAACCAAGACTGATAAGATGGATCTTGCTGTTGCAGGAATTCAATATTGAGATTAGAGACAAGAAAGGAGTGGAGAACAAGGTAGCCGATCACCTATCCAGAATCCCTCATTACAAAGGTGGAACACATGAGGCAAGTGTGAATGAGCTCTTCCTAGATGAGCAGTTAATGACGGTTCACAAAGCACCCTGGTTTGCAGACATTGCCAATTTCAAGCCAACTGGGGGTTTACCTCCAGAGATCAACAAACATAAAAAAAGGAAGCTCATAAATGACGCAAAATATTTTGTCTGGGATGAGCCATATCTCTTCAAGAAATGCTCAGATGGAATCCTGAGAAGATGTGTTTCAGAAGAAGAGGGATGAGAGGTCCTGTGGAACTACCACGGCTCGTGCTATGGAGGTCATTATGGAGGGAAAAGAACTATAGCCAAGGTGTTACAAAGTGGATTCTTTTGGCCCACCCTTTTTAAGGATGCCAAAGAACTGGCAAAGAACTGCAATGAATGCCAAAGAGCTGGAAACTTACCCAAAAGAAATGAGATGCCACAGAATTTCATCTTAGAACTGGAACTATTTGATGTGTGGGGAATTGATTTCATGGGACCATTCCCAACCTCATATTCAAACAAGTATATCTTGGTAGCAGTAGATTACGTTTCCAAGTGGGTAGAGGCTATTGCAACCCCAACAAATGATAATAAGGTGGTCATGAACTTCCTCAGAAAGAATATCTTTAGCCAGTTCGGAGTCCCACGAGCACTCATCAGTGATGGAGGGAGCCATTTTTGTAACAGACCACTAGAAGCTCCCCTCCTACGATACGGGGTAAAACACAAGGTTACCACGCCTTACCATCCCCGAACAGGTAGGCAAACTGAGATATCTAACAGAGAGCTAAAAAGGATTCTGGAAAAGACTGTAGGAGCATCAAGAAAGGACTAGTCGAAGAAGCTAGATGATGCTCTTTGGGCATACGGAAGGACATTCAAAACACCAATCGGGATGTCCCCATATCAACTGGTGTATGGAAAGGCCTGTCATTTACCATTGGAGCTAGAACACAAAGCCCTCTGGGCTCTCAAGCTACTAAATTTTGATAGCGTTGCTGCTGGTGAAAAGAGAATCTTGCAGGTGCGGGAAATGGAGGAGTTTAGATCTCAAGACTATGAAAATACCAAGATCTATAAAGAAAAGACAAAGAGAAGGCACGACCTCAATCTGACACCCAGGAGCTTTGAAAAAGGACAGCAAGTGCTCCTCTACAACTCCAAATTAAGACTTTTCCCTGGAAAACTCAAATCAAGGTGGTCAGGACCCTTTCTTGTCACAAAGGTCTCGCCATATGGACACATAGAAATCATTGAGGAAGGTTCAAAGAGGGCTTTCACTGTGAACGGGCAAAGGCTCAAACACTACATGGGCAACATGGGGGAAAACCCCAAAATGAAGTATCATCTCAACTGATGGAGAAATCGTCGAGCTAGCGACGCTAAAAAAGCGCTTCGTTGGGAGGCATCCCAACCTAAGGTAGTTTCCTTTTCATGATCATCTCAATAAAAGGTACAAGTAGTTTTCCCTGTATTGTGAGGAGCTAAGTTTGGTGTTGCACACCAAAACAAACCAAGAGTGAGTGTGTAATTCTAAGTTTGGTGTTCCACCAAAGATTTCAGTTAGAATCACATTACACCTCTTCAATGACAAGTTGCTAGCCTCAACCAATCAGGGAAACCACTCAAGTTTAATTTCTAGTCATAGTCGTTTTTATTAATAAAAGCACATGAGGTTCTCTGCATGTATTCAATCTGTGCATTAGGCAAGGAACTAAGTTTGGTGTTCACACACCAAATTAAGTTCAGAAATTCACAAGCATACATGCATGCTAACTATTTCTCAAGTGCTTTGGGAACAAGCAACTTTCAATAACTTTGCAGGGATTCAATCAATCTTCTGGAAAAAAATAGTGCACCATCATCCAAGGAGGCGAAGAAGGATGCAAAAAGCTATGGATGATGACAACAAAGGGATAGCTAGAAGGCACCACCAAAAGGTTGTATTGTTACTTGATTCCATATGCTTGGAAATGCTCAAATTGAAAGTCTGAATGTGCCCCTGATTAATAGTACTCTTTAGTTTAAATCACTAGAATTTAATGTTTGTTTTCCTTGCTTTTGTCATATGTGTGCTGGTCCAAGTTACCTGTTTTAATTTTCATCCTACTTACTTGTATGCTTGCCCTTTGAATTTAATAAAAGAGAATGTTATGAAAGAAACTAGAGTAGAGTTCATGTGGTGAAATAAGTTCTCAAGGTTTGTGGTGGGATAATAGATTAGCTAAGTTGGATTACCTATAAGGTATGAGGGCACTTATGTATTGAAGTACATGCTTGAAGCACATTCTATGAGACCAGCTAAACATCAAGATCCTAATAAGAAAAAGAAAAAGAACAATAAGAGTTGAAAAAGAAAGAAAAGTAATAAGAATTAAGGCTAGGCACCAAGGGTTTAAATCTTGAGGGATGTGTCTGTGGTGATCTTGTACCAAGGATCTGCTTGGATGAATAAGTTCTTAGGAGTGCTTCATCACTTGGTAACTTGGGTTAACTAACCCGGGATTACCAACTGAAAATCCACTATCAAGAGCAACCTTGCCACAGAACATTTAGTAACCCAAAGAGGTGCTGGACACTAAGGCCTCAAGGAAAGAAAATAACAAACCATGTGCCTGTGGTGTGCATGTATGGGGGAGAGAGACTTGAGGGAGTAAGTCCTTAGGGGTGTTTCAACACCTAGCACCTTGAACCAACTGGTTCGGGAGTGTTGGCTGAAAGCTTATTTTAAAGAGTCGCCCTCTCACAGAGCACTTAGCCTAAGGATGCAATAAACCCTGAGAAAAAAAGGGAGGATCAAAGAATAAGGATCTCATAGGATGCAATCAAGCAAGTATTCAAGAGCATGATAAGGACCTGGAGACCAGTAAAGGAATGAACCTAAGTTGCTATGCATGAAACCCCATAAACCAATAACTTTACTTCTATAATAAGAACTTATTTCTCTTGTTCTTTCATTCATCATTCTGATGTTTCACTACTTGCTTAGGGACAAGCAAGCTTTAAGTTTGGTGTTGTGATGCCAAGGCATTTTGACCAGTTTCACTGACCTTTTCTTTACTGTTTTAGGGTAGTTTCATGCATTTTCTTAGTAAATAAGCAAGTTTTAGGTAGAAATACACTTACATCTTGATTCAAGCAAATATTGGGAACTTTACATGATTTCATGAGAATTATGCATGAATTGAATGAGACGCAGAAGCTGGTGAATTAAAAATTATTAAAATAGTTACGTTGCAAGTATAATTCTTAACTCACCGAAAATCTGCCTATCAATTTAGAAGTATGTCACAGAGAGTTTGAATTAAAAATTACTGAGAGTTTTAAGTCCCAGGTCGTCTCCCAACGAGTTGCAAAAAAGTTTGCTATTTTATTAATCAGATGTTCAAAGAAGTTGAGTTAAGTAAATTGGAATTTAAATTGAGGAAATTTAATTAATATGAGTAAAAGCCTTGACTGGGAGTTGATTGGTTGGAATTTCTACTATTGATGGAGTGATTGTAAGATTAATTTATAATTAATGGTTGTTCTGTTTGGTTATCCTTTACTAGGTAAGGGAAAGTCAAACAAGTTGGAATGCCAGATCTGTTCACAAGTTGCAACCCACTTAGTTCAAAGGGATTGGTGTTGGTGACAGGATAGCAATCCAACATTTAACCCAATTACAAATTTTTCCTTCAATCCTTCCAACTCAAGAGTTCCTTTTAATCAACTCCCCATCAAGTAAAGAAACTACTCACGCATTGTAAATAATAATTCCATAGCACATAAAAGGGAATTAAAAGAAGACATGATTATTGGAATTGAAATTGAATTAAAAAGAAATAATCCTTGCATTAATTAATCATAAAAGTATTCAAATAACAAAATTGAACAAAACAAAGAACATGGAAGAATGAAACCAAGTTAAGAAAACGAACTAGAATGACGAAGTCTTGATGATGAAATAACTCTTCTCAATGTTCCAATGCTAAGATCAATTGAAAATTAAAAATTCTAAAACCTAGAGAGTAAAACTAGATCTAAAACTGTCTCCGAATGAATGTGTTGTTTGTTTCTGCATATTCTCTTACTCTAGTCTGCTGTTCCGGACCGAGAACTGGGTCAAAATAGGGTCCAAAATCGCCCCCAGCAAATTCTACAGATTATGCAGATCGCACATGTCACGCGATCGCGTCATCCATGCGGACGCGTCACTTGCGCTTTTCCTCGCCACGCGTTCGCGTCGTCCATGCTACCGCGTCGCTTGGGCTTTCCAATCCGCGCGGCCGCGTGAGCCATGTGGCCGCGTCGCTGCGATTTGCTCTCCTTCGCGTGGTCGCATGAGCCATGCGACCGCGTCACTTCTCGCTGGTTATCTCCTCAAGTTCTTGTGTTTCTTCCATTTTTGCTAGCTTCTTTCCCAATATCCGACACATTCATGCCCTATAAAATCTGAAACACTTAACACACAGATCACGGCATCGAATGGAATAAAGGAGAATTAAAATTAAATAATTAAAGTCTCTAGGAAGCAGTTTTCAAACATGTAATAAATTCCGGAAAGAAATCTAATATGCATGCTAATTTAATGAATAATTGGATAAGGATCATGATAAAACCACATAATTAAACACAATATAAACCATAAAATAGTGGTTTATCAACCTCCCCACACTTAAACATTAGCATGTCCTCATGCTTAATTGAAGGAGATAAGGAAATAAGTATGAACATGTAGAAACTCATGAAATGCAATGCAAACCTATATATATATATATAAATAAATGCAACTATATAGTTCTTGCCCACTTGATCAAAAGTAAATAAGCTCTTCAAAACAATTACAAATCAAATTCCACTAATTCTATCATTATACAATAAAATGGATAAAAGTGCAAGAAGATAGCTCATGAAAGTAGGGAACATGAAAGGTGATGTAAAAGGTAGGCTTATTTGGGATAAGTGAGTTAATAACAAATAATGATGTGCAAGATGTGCAAGCATGTGAATATAATAAATATTGGACATATAAGATAAAACAAAATATAGATTACAATCATAGAGAAGTAAACACACAAGAATGAAATAATTATGGTTAAATAATGTAACCATACATAAAGGCTCAAATCTTTCACAGGTTTTGTGTTCTTTAATTCAAATATCATGTTCCAAATACAACTCAAGCAAATTTATCATAAAAAATTTTTGAAAAATTAGTGAAATTTTGTTCCAAAGATAGATTTTTAAAAGAAACTTATTGTCTTTTCAATCAAGTAGAACATGCATGCAACTATCCCAACCTACGCAATTTATTCTATTCTATAAAGGAAAGAAAATATAACTAAAATATCCTAATTATTGGTGCTAGCGAAGAGAAATTACCTCCGGAAGTCAGGTACTGACCGACCTCCCCACACTTAAGGCTTTGCACCGTCCTCGGTGCCATCTGTCAGGAACAGGGGTGGGCTGGTAGCAGTATCTCCATCATCGGGACCATCATGGCTCCCTGTGCTAGTAAAGGAAGTGGAATCTGGTGTATCTGAGTCTCTGAAATGTCCCTTGAGTAGCTCATTGAGGTGTTTGAATCGGCGCTCGTTACGGCACTCTCTCATCTTTGCTTTCTGTTCTTGCCAATCCAACCGTTCGATTATCTGCTGGAGCAAATTCTCAGTTGTAGATGCTTGTGGTGTTGAAGAAGGATTATCTTCAACTGGAGCAGTAGGAAGGCTTGTAGTGGCTGTTGAGAGTCTGAGGTATTTCCCGTTAGGGACATACTGATCATCTCGTGGAAGCACGGCTTTGGTGTCCCCAGCTCCATATGAGACTCCGACTGCTGAGACAAGATCTGAGACCAAGGTGGGGAAAGGTAAGTTGCCCGCAATTTGTACGTGTTCCATAGCATTCCGGATATGTCTTGAGAGATTCAGAGGTTGGTCTGTAAGGATGCACCATAGTAGAACAGCCATGTCCGCAGTGAAGGAGGACTCATGAGTGCTCGGAAAGACGTAATGGGACATGATCTGTGCCCATACACGAGCCTCCAAGGTAAGTGCTGAAGCCAAGATTCCCTTAGGGCAGGTACGGTGGTATCCGTAGATTCAACGGCTAAATATAATAGTAAGGGAAAGTTGTGAAAAGCAAGCATTGAATAGTATAGCATAGAGAAGTGCATAATGCCATATGAGCTTTTTCACAAACACATAGCATGCATGGTGAATAGGGTATAGAAAATATGAAGATGAATATGCAAGCAATCCCTTAAATAGGAGAAAAAATAAATGTCAAACAATTTGTAATAATCCATAAGCATATAATGAGGGATGATGACTCCAAAAAGTTTCTAGCACCATGTAAAAAGGAAAAGAAGGAGAAGAAAAATAAAATAAAAAAAAATTGAAAAGAAAAAGAAAAGAAAAGGAAATAATAGTATATATACATAAAATAATAAGAATGATAGAAAAGAGAAGAAGGAAGAAGAAGGTAAAACCTTGTTAATGGTGGTGAGAGAGATAGAGAGTGAAAGGTGAGATAGAAAGGGGAAGGGGGAAGGAAGAAATAAGGAGGGAAAAGAAAAATTAGGATTGGGAGGAGGGGAAGATAAGGTATGTGGCAATTTTAGGTTGAGCTGTGCGGCGCATGCGACGCGGCCGCGTAGGGCACACGTTCGCGTGGGTGCGCTTCCAGGTAAGGGGGCGCGATCGCATCGGTCACGCGGTCGCGTGACCCATGTTACGCTGCTGGCACGAGTGCAGCCTCGCTCCAGCACAACTCTCTGTTCAATTTATTTTAATTGCCAAAATTGGGTGACGCGATCGCGTGGGTCACGCGATCGCGTGAGTGTGCGTTATAAATGGGTGACGCGGCCGCGTTGGCGACGCGGTCGCGTGACAAGGATTGTGCTTCCCGCACCAATCCAGCATCACTCTCACACAGAATGTTTCTGTGCACCCTTTTACGTCGAAAACTCAGGGGACGCGGCTGTGTGGGGCACGCGGTCGCGTGGGAGGCCATGATTCCCATGCAACGTGAACGCGTCAGGGACGCGGTCACGTGGGTCGATTTGTGCCATTGCCACGCCTCCAGCCACGCTCCAGCGTAACTCTCTGTTCATTTATTTTTTTCTCCACTGCCCTTGCGACGCGGACACGTCGCTGATGAGATCGCGTCGCGTGGCGAAAAACCCCTTTTTTTTTAAAGGAAATATAAAGACATGTAAATGAAAGAGCACGAAAGCACAAATAAAGAGAAGAGTTATTAAAGAAGAAAAACTAAAAGTGAAGAAAAGAACGATCATACCGCGGTGGGTTGTCTCCCACCAAGCACTTTGCTTTAACGTCCGTAAGTTGGACGCTCCACTAGCTCAATCTGCTGCGATGTGGGGATCTTCCAAGCGGAAGATCTCAAGCTCCTTATTTTTCTGCACCCTCTCACCATGGTATAGCTTCAGGCGTTGTCCATTAACCTTAATAAGTTCAGAGCTTGAAGGATGGCTTAGGTGATAAACTCCGTACGGTTCAGCCTTCTCTACTCTGTATGGACCTTCTCATTTTGATCTCAACTTATCGGGCATGAGCCTTAGTCGAGATTTGTAAAGGAGGACAAAATCTCCAAGTTGGAACTCTTTCTTCTTGATGTTTTGATCATGCACAGCTTTCATCTTTTCCTTGTAAATTCTGGAATTCTCATAAGCTTCTAGGCGAAGGTTCTCCAGTTCCTGCAGTTGCAACTTTCTTTCAACTCCAGCATTCTCAATTCCCATGTTGCACTCCTTAACTGCCCAGAAGGCTCTGTGTTCTATTTCAACTGGGAGATGACAAGCTTTTCCGTAAACCAAGCGGAAGGGGCTCATCCAAATGGGTGTCTTGTATGCTGTTCTGTATGCCCATAGTGCATCTTGTAGCCTGGTGCTCCAGTCTTTTCTATGAGGCTTTACTATCTTTTGCAAGATACGCTTAATTAGAATTTGGAAATGGACCCATGAAGTCAATGCCCCAAACATAAAAAATTTCATAGAAGAGCATATATTGTTGAGGCATCTCATCCCTCCTGGATATATTACCAAATTTCTGGCATGGGGGCAAGATTTACAAAACTCAGCAGCGTCTCTAAAAAGAGTAGTCCACCAGAATCCGCAGTCTAAGATCTTTCTAGCTGTTCTTTGAGGGCCAAAATGTCCTCCACTCTCAGATGAGTGACAGGCCTCTAAAATGGACTGGAATTCTGATTGAGACACACAACGTCTAATTATCTGGTCAGTGCCACATCGCCATAAATATGGGTCATCCCATATATAATATTTAGACTCGCTTTTCAGCTTGTCTCTTTGATGTTTAGAAAAATGTGGAGGAAATGTGCGGCTAACTAAATAATTAGCGATAGGTGCATACCAAGGGACTACCTCGGATACTGCTTGCAGGTTGTCAAAAGGAAAATTATCATCTATAGGAGTAGAATTATCCTTAATATGTTCAAGGCGACTCAAGTGGTCTGCTACTAAATTCTGATTACCACTCCTATCCTTTATTTCTAAATCAAATTCTTGTAAGAACAGTATCCAACGTATAAGTCTTGGTTTGGATTCTTTTTTAGCTAATAGATACTTTAGAGCTGCATGGTCCGAATACACTACTACTCTAGTACCAAGTAAATAAGCTCGGAATTTATCCAGAGCAAAAACAATAGCAAGAAGCTCTTTCTCAGTAGTAGTATAATTGGACTGGGCAGTGTCTAAAGTCTTAGACGCATAGGCAATAAAAAAAGGATCCTTACCTTCACGCTGAGCCAGCACTGCTCCTACTGCATTGTTGGAAGCATCGCACATGATTTCAAATGGCTGGCTCCAGTTTGGTCCTCTCACAATTGGGGCTTGAGTTAGAGTAGTCTTCAGCTTATCAAACGCTTGTT
>NC_029785.2:98238243-98238693 GCF_000816755.2 Arachis ipaensis | reverse complement strand
GAAATAACCTGTGTAACCATCTAAAAAGCAATAATGTGATTTACCTGACAGGCGATCCAGCATTTAATCAATGAATGGAAGTGGGTAGTGATCCTTACGGGTAGCTTGGTTGAGACGCCCGTAATCAATGCAGACTCTCCAAGCATTCTGAACTCTAGTTGCTATGAGCTCTCCATGCTCACTCTTCACTGTAGTGACTCCATATTTCTTGGGCACCACTTGTACTGGGCTTACCCATTCACTGTCTGAAATGGGATATATGATACTTGCTTCCAATAGTCTGGTCACTTCCTTTTTGACAACTTCCAAGATGGTGGGATTCAATCTTCTTTGTGGTTGACGGACAGGTCTTGCTCCCTCTTCTAAAAATATTCTGTGCTCGCATACTTGAGGGTTGAATCCCAATATGTCTGCCAAACTCCACCCAATTGCCTTCTTATGCTTCCTCAG
>NC_029785.2:98213602-98238178 GCF_000816755.2 Arachis ipaensis | reverse complement strand
GAACAGTTACCTCAACCTTTTTGAATATCTCTACCATTTTAGGATCGGGTTCCAGCTGCTTCCTGGGCTTCCTTGCAAGTTGTGGAAATGGAATAGGAGTAGTGTTTTCTGTGGTGCCTGCGCCTTTTGGTGCTTCCTCCTGTGGTTGAGCTGTTTCTTCTTCAGCTCTGTTCTGTATATCCTCTTCCTCTTCAACATCTTCGATTTCTACCACCTCTTCAGCTGAGGCGTATTTTGGTGAGCTTGGTTCCTCATGATTCCTCTCCTGCAGTGTGGTTCCGGACCTCAGGGTGATGGCATTAATGCCTCCCTTTGGATTGGGTAATGGTTGAGAGGGGATTCCAGTGGTGCTTGAAGGTTGGTTACTAGAATTTTGTGCTGATCCAAAATGTGTCATAAAAGCTTGCAGAGTAGAGGTGTGACCATTCAGACTGGCATTAATACTATTCATGATGTTGTTTTCCATGGTCTGTTGTCTTTTCTCAAAAGATTGTAGTAGATCTTCATTAGAAGATAACAAAGAATGAGTAAATTGAGAGGTCTGCTGCTGATTGTTCTGTGGTCCTTGGTTCTGCCTCAGGTGAGGTGCTCTGTAAGGTTGATTTTGCTACCTGTTGTTGTTATTGTTCCACCTCTGATTTTGGAACTAGTTGTTGGTTTTGCTGCGGTTGAGCTTGCTGAGCTTGTTGATTCAACTGCATTTGCTTCAGCAAGTTGGTCATTTCACAGATGCTTTGAGTTAGAGCAGCAATCTCTCTGCTAGAAGATACTTCTGCAACAGCTTTTGAACGGCCTTGCTTCTGTCTATGGTTCCTAGTGGATTCAGCTAAATCACTGATCAATTGCCAAGCTTCATCAGTGGTCTTGTACTTCTTCATAGACCCATTGCTGGCACTTTCCAGTGTGGTCTTATCTTGGGGACTCATACCCTGTGCAATATAGCTGAGTAGCACGATCTTGTCAATCATGTGATGGGGGCATGCTTTCAGAAGATTATTGAAGCGCTCCCAGTATTCAAAGAGAGTCTCATTGTCATCCTGAACAATTGTGGAGATATCCTTCCTCAGTTTATCAGTAACTTCAGATGGAAAGAATTTCTCCAGAAACTCCTTTCTGAGTGTATCCCAGTTGGATACATTTGCTAGAGGTTGAGTGTAGTACCACTCTCTTGCTTTTCCCTCAAGAGAAAATGGAAAAGCTTTCAGTAGAATTGAATTTTCATCAGTGCCATCACGCCTGACAGTAGAACAGGCTGCCTGAAAATCTCTCAAGTGCTTGATAGGCTCTTGAGAAGGTAGGCCATGAAACTTGGGCATCAAATTTAGCAGTGCAGTCTTTATTTCAAAATCTGTAGCTACCGCTGGATGATGCGCTTGAAACGGTTGCATTGTAAAATCAGGGGCTCCTTCCTCCTGGATGGTAACTCTCCTAGCTGCCATGTTTTCTGCACGTAAAACAACCGAATCAGTAGAACGGGGGCTGGTTTCTTCCTCAGATTCACTTTCAGATCCGCCCTCAAAGCAGGCTAACCGACGCTGTTCTCGCCTTATTCGTGAAATTGTCCTTTCAATTTCAGGATCGAATATTAGCAAGCGTGGATCAGGAAGTGAACGCGTAATTTGACGGAAGAAACATGCAGCTCATAGTAGCAAAATAAAATAAAATGCAAATAAATAAATTCTAATTAATAAAATTAGCACTCTATTGCAACTCCCCGGCAACGGCGCCAAAAATTGATGAGACGCAGAAGCTGGTGAATTAAAAATTATTAAAATGGTTACGTTGCAAGTATAGTTCTTAACTCACCGAAAATCTGCCTATCAATTTAGAAGTATGTCACAGAGAGTTTGAATTAAAAATTACTGAGAGTTTTAAGTCCCAGGTCGTCTCGCAACGAGTTGCAGAAAAGTGTGCTATTTTATTAATCAGATGTTCAAAGAAGTTGAGTTAAGTAAATTGGAATTTAAATTGAGGAAATTTAATTAATATGAGTAAAAGCCTTGACTGGGAGTTGATTGGTTGGAATTTCTACTATTGATGGAGTGATTGTAAGATTAATTTATAATTAATGGTTGTTCTGGTTGGTTATCCTTTACTAGGTAAGGGAAAGTCAAACAAGTTGGAATGCCAAATCTGTTCACAAGTTGCAACCCACTTAGTTCAAAGGGATTGGCGTTGGTGACAGGATAGCAATCCAACATTTAACCCAATTACAAATTTTTCCTTCAATCCTTCCAACTCAAGAGTTCCTTTTAATCAACTCTCCATCAAGTAAAGAAACTACTCACGCATTGTAAATAATAATTCCATAGCACATGAAAGGGAATTAAAAGAAGACATGATTATTGGAATTGAAATTGAATTAAAAAGAAATAATCCTTGCATTAATTAATCATAAAAGCATTCAAATAACAAAATTGAACAAAACAAAGAACATGGAAGAATGGAACCAAGTTAAGAAAACGAACTAGAATGACGAAGTCTTGATGATGAAATAACTCTTCTCAATGTTCCAATGCTAAGATCAATTGAAAATTAAAAATTCTAAAACCTAGAGAGAAAAACCTAAGAGAGTAAAACTAGATCTAAAACTGTCTCCGAATGAATGTGTTGTTTGTTTCTGCATATTCTCTGACTCTAGTCTGCTGTTCCGGAACGAGAACTGGGTCGAAATAGGGTCCAAAATCGCCCCCAGCGAATTCTGCAGATTATGCAGATCGCACATGTCACACGATCGCGTCATCCATGCGGACGCGTCACTTGCGCTTTTCCTCACCACGCGTTCGCGTCGTCCACGCTACCGCGTCGCTTGGGCTTTCCAATCCGCGCGGCCGCATGAGCCATGCATCCGCGTCACTGCGATTTGCTCTCCTTTGCGCGGTCGTGTGAGTCATGTGACCGCGTCACTTCTCGCTGGTTATCTCCTCAAATTCTTGTGTTTCTTCCATTTTTGCTAGCTTCTTTCCCAATCTCCAACTCATTCATGCCCTATAAAATCTGAAACACTTAACACACAGATCACGGCATCGAATGGAATAAAGGATAATTAAAATTAAATAATTAAAGTCTCTAGGAAGCAGTTTTTAAACATGTAATAAATTCCGGAAAGAAATCTAATATGCATGCTAATTTAATGAATAAGTGGGTAAGGATCATGATAAAACCACATAATTAAACACAATATAAACCATAAAATAGTGGTTTATCACCCCCTCACGGAGCACTTAGCCTAAGGATGCAATAAACCCTGAGAAAAAAAGGGAGGTTCAAAGAATAAGGATCTCATAGGATGCAATCAAGCAAGTATTCAAGAGCATGATAAGGACCTGGAGACCAGTAAGGGAATGAACCTAAGTTGCTATGCATGAAACCCCAGAAACCAAGAACTTTACTTCTATAATAAGAACCTATTTCTCTTGTTCTTTCATTCATCATTCTGATGTTTCAGTACTTGCTTAGGGCCAAGCAAGCTTTAAGTTTCGTGTTGTGATGCCAGGGCATTTTGGTCAGTTTCACTGACCTTTTCTTTACTGTTTTAGGGTAGTATCATGCATTTTCTTAGTAAATAAGCAAGTTTTGGGTAGAAATACACACACATGTTGATTCAAGCAAATATTGCAAACTTTACATGATTTCATGAGAATTATGCATGAATTGAATGACAAATTGGATAATGCATGATCTCATGACTTGGAATATAGCTTTGATGCACTTTATTTGCTTGATTTCAGGACAAAGGAAGCAAGGAAGAGCCACGTTAGTAGCCATGTAGTCCAATTAACGTGACCACTAACGTGGAATGGGCATAAGCTTGAAGCGTTAATGAGAAAAGTGATTGCCAATAATGCCTTCGAAGCCATCATAGCCCACGTTAGTTGCCACGTTAGTTATATTAACGTGGGAGCTAACGTGGAGGAAAAGGGAAGATCCAACGTTAGTGGTAAAAGTGAATACCACTAACGTTCCCAAAGGGCACAATTGGCCACGTTAAGAGTCACGTTAATTACATTAACGTGAACTCTAACGTGGGAGGAGCAAGGAATCGCCAACGTTAGTGACATTCACCTTTGTCACTAACGTTGGACTAAGCCAATATTGCCCACGTTAGTTGCCACATTAATTACATTAACGTGGAAGCTAACGTGGAAAAAAGAAATGATGGGCCAACATTAGTGACACTCACCTTTGTCACTAGCGTTGGAGATGGCAATCACCACCACGTTAGTGGTCACGTTAATGCAATTAACGTGAGGCACTAACGTGGGAAGAAGAGGCGTTTGAAGTGTTAGTGACAAAGGTAAGTTTCACTAACGCTCTCGAAGCTTAGGCATGCCCACGTTTAGGGTCACGTTAGTTATACTAACGTGAACTCTAACGTGGGGAAAAATGGCAATAAGTAACGTTATTGGAAAAGGTGAATGCCAATAACGTTTGCGAAGGACCAAGAGGCAACATTAGTGGTCACGTTAGTGCCACTAACATTGAAGTTAACGTGGATCGTTTTTGGCTTGGAACGTTAGTGAAAAAGGTGATCGTCACTAACATTCTCGAACCCACATTTTCACTTAACGTTAACACCACTAACGTCCTAACTAAAGCCCATGCCTAACTCACACTTTTTCTGCAAGCAAAGCTGAGCCCACTGAAGACTATAACTGTTTCAACTCAAGATCAAAGGCCCATATCCAAGACTTGAAGAGCCAACTAGAAGATCAGAAGAGTAGTATATATAGGAGTAGTTTTGAACTAGTAGGAAGCTTTTTGGGCATTTTGGAGAACTACACTTTGTATATTTTACTTTCTCTGCAACCTCTATTTTGATTTTTTAGAATGTACTTTTCATTTATGCTTTCCATTCCCAGAGCTATGAAAAACTAAACCCCTTTCATTGGGTTAGGGAGCTCTATTGTAATTTGATGGATCAATAATAGTTTTCATTATTCTTCTTCTTTCTTTTCTCTTGATTTTGATGGAAAAGAAGCTATTCATACTCGGATCTCTTCGGAACCTTGGAAGAGGAATGAAGAGATCATGCTAGAAATGCTTTCTCATGTTTGACCAAATTGGGGTTCGGATGGATATAGTGACATATAATCCTACCAACACTTTGATTTGGGAATACATGTGGTATAATCAGTGATGTTACTTCATCTCTTCTCATGAGCAATTAGACCAAGAAATTGGCTATTGATCAAGATTTGAGAGATTGAATTACCAAGGAATTGGAATCCAATCACTTAAGATTGCCAAGGAGATCAATGAATGCATTGATTGAGGAAGAGATGAAAATGAACTTGATCCGGAGAATACATCTCCTGAGCCCAATGAATTCCCTATTTCTAATCTTACCCATTCTCTTTACTTTTTGCCACTTACTTTTATGCTCATCCTCCCAATTCCCCATTTAAGATTCTGCAATTTACTTTCCGCCATTTACATTCTGTTCTTTATTTCCAGCATTTACATTTTCTGTTATTTACCTTCTCGCCATTTAATTTCCTGCAAATCTCAACTCAAATTCTGCTTAGCTTAACTAGAACATTCCTCTAATTAAAGTTGCTTGACCAATCAGTCCCTGTGGGATTCGACCTCACTCTATTGTGAGTTTTTACTTGACGACAATTCGGTATACTTGCCGAGGGAAATTTGTTGAGAGACAAGTTTCCGTGCATCAATGAGCGGGACTTAGTAGGTTTTTGCTTCTGAATAGTTTTGGCATCTCACTATCCATTGAAACTCAGAAATGTTGGTCTCTTTAGGATCTTAGGATCCAGATGATATTATTGACTCTCCTAATTTAGTTCTTTTTTATTCTTGAACACGGCTTTTAGAGTCTTGTCCGTGACCCTAAGCACTTTGTTTTCCAGTATTACCACCGGATACATAAATACCATAGACACTTTAACTGGGTGAACCCTTTCGGATTGTGATTAAGCTTTGCTAGAATCCCCAGATAGAGGTGTCCAAAGTTCTTAAGCACACTCTTTGGATCTTTGGATCCTTTTACCCTTGCCTTTTGGTTTAAAGGGTTACTGGCTTTTTCTGCTTTTTATTTATTATTTTTTTTCTTTCGCCATTTTTTTCACATGCATATATATATATATATTATTTTTTCTTTTGCAACATGCTTTTTCTTTCTCTTTTTGCTGCTTTTTCTTGCTTCAAGAATCAATTTTTGGATTTTTCAGATTACCAATAATACTTCCTTTTTCATCATTCCTTCAAGATCCAACATTCTAAAATTCCAACTTCAAATATGCACTATTTATTCATAAATTCAGAAATCAAAAGCAATGCCACCACATCAAGATAATTGAACTATTCTTATTATAAACTTGAAATTCATGTATCTCTCGATTCTTTTCATATAAAATTTTCTTTTTAAGCAAGGTGAGAGACATATGGAACATTTTATAGCCTTAAGACATAGATGATCATGCAACAAGAACAAAAGAACAGATAATAAAACATAATAGAAAACAGAAAAAAGTAACATGAGAAAAGAGAATTAAGAGAATCAATCCACCTTAGTGATAGCGGCTATTTGACAGGCTCCGAAGGGTGTATTGGTAAAGATTTTCTCCAATAAAACCACGTTGCAAGTATAGCTCTACCAACAACAATCCTCGGGGGTCAAATTTAGAGAGGGATTTGGTTGTCACAAGTTCAACCCCAATAGAAATAATCGAAGTATTCAAACCTCGGGTCATCTCACAAGGGATAGGCAAACATGTGCTTCAACATTGGTTAGAAATCCGGGGTTGTGAGTTATGAGGATGAAAATAAATGGGAATCTTAACAAGCAAGTAATCTTAAATTGCAACAAACTAATTCAACTATCTAAGCAAAACATGAGCAATTCCAATGAACAAGCAACATTCCACTTAATTCTATTATAAACCAAGCAAGTAACTGTAACTAAAGCAGATAATTTGGGAAAATTGGTTTTCAAATATGAATAATAAAAGAAACTCTTGGCTAGGCATGGGAACTGGGGTCACGATCCTTGTCTAACAACCGTATCTTGACAATTTATGAGGAACCAAGCTCATTAAGTCTACCCTCAAAGTCTTAAGTACATGATATCTACTCCTAGACTTGAAGTACGTCAAATGGCTTTGATCACATCAACTCATAAGTCCCAACCTACCTACTAATTGGATTAGTAGTGGGTTGGCGTCAATGAGTATCAAATTGACCACCAAGGGCTCCCAAATCATCAAATTCATTAGACCTAATGACTCATGTTTACCCAATTCCCTTGACCTAGGCCAAGAGTAAAGAAGACTACTCCAAAATCAAAGTAAACAATTCATTGAACACTTGGTAAGCATTAACAAAAGACATGTTCAAAATAGCAATTAAATTGAAATCTACAAGTACCCACTAACAATTATCAACATACAATCATCCAAACAACAAAATTAAACATAGAAATCATCAATGTAACATCAACAAGTCAAGATTCACAACATTCATGAAATGGGTATAAAATGACAATTGACAAGAATTCATAAAACTATCACTAGATATAAGCAAAATTGTAACAAGGAATTCAAATTGAACAATTAAAACTAGTAATTAACAAGATCCAATTCATAAATCAACAAGGGAATATCAAATTAAAACTAGATCTAGTGAGAAACAACGATTTCTCTCTCTAGAATAACCAAAGAACCAAAAATTAGCTAAAATTATGTCTTAGTGTAAAAATGATTGATCCCCCCTTTCCCCTAGCATCTTTGGGTCTTTTCCATACAGAAACAGCTTGACATTGGGCCTGATGAGCCTCAGAAATCGCCAGGCATGATTTCCTTTAATGAGGTCACGTGCAGCTTCCCACGCGTGCGCGCCGATTGCTTTTGCGATCCACGCGTGCGCGCCAAGTGCGCGTGCGCGTCGATAGAAATCTTCTGATCCACGCGGATGCGTTTATACTTGCGCGCCGCTTCCAGCCAATCCCATCCACGCGTCCGCGTGGAGTGCGCAAGCGCGCCGATGCTGCTTTTTCCAAGATTTCAATTTTTCATGTTCCTCCCTCTTTGTACATGCTTTCTCCCTCTATTCTAAGTCATTCTTACCCTATAATTCCTGAAATTACTCAACAAATACATCACGGCATCGAATGGCAATAGAAGAGGATTAAAATATGGCAATTTTAAGGCAAAATAAGCATGTTTTCCATCATGGAGCAATATTGGGAAGTGAACACAAAACCATGCATTTCTTGCGAATAAGTGTGAGAAATATTGATAAAATCCCCCAAAATAAGCACAAGATAAGCCACAAAATCGGGGTTTATCAAATCTTCCCACACTTAAACCAAGCATGTCCTCATGCTTAAAATAAAAAGGCTAAAGATCATGACGGGAAAGGGTTTATGAAATGCAAACTACCTAAATGGATACATGCAACTAATGTAAAATCATCTACCTACTTGGTCAAGAGTAAATCTAACCTCCAAGAATACATGTGGGCATATAGGGTGAAAATAGTATGTGATTCATGAATCCTACCAAATTGAACATCACCATGGAATGCATATGACTTGCTAAACGAACGCTTGTGAAAGCCGGGAACAAGCATTGAGCATCGAACCCTCACCGGAAGTGTATCCGCTCTATTCGCTCAAGTGTATAGGGTTCGTCACTCAATCTTCTCCTAATCATGCTTTCCAAGATTTGTCTTTCATCTAATAATCAACAATTACTTAATGCATGCTTACAAGTATCATGAGGTCTTATTCATGGGTTGTAATGGGGCTAGGGCGAAGGTAAGGATGTATATGGCCAAGTGGGCTTAAAATTTGAGTCCTTGATCAACCTAGGATCCACTAGACACATAAAACAACCTATACAACTACAATACATTACCTAGCTACCCTTGAGTTTTACTCTTTTTGCATACTCATGCATTCTTTTCAATTCACACCCTTATGCATTGTTTTTGTTACTTTATCTTGGGGCATCTTTGTCCCCTTTCATTGCTTTCTCTCTTTTATTTTTTATTTTTTTATTTTTTTTATTATTATCCCCTTTTTCTTGGGGTTTCTTTGTGAACAAAAGTTTCACTGCATACAGTTTCATCATTCAACACATGAGTATGTTCCCAAATCCTAGAATTTTTCAATTACACTACAATTACACACCTATATATCTACCCGAATTTCCCAAGTATACCCTCCTATTTGAATGACACACATCCTAACTTACCTAAGCTAATCAAGGATTCAAATTTAGGGACATTCATGGTTTTTAACTTAGGGTTGTTTATGTGCTCTATTTAAGAACAAAAGGGTTTATCATGAGCTCAAAATTGGTTAGCAACGGTAGATAAAAGGGTTAAGGCCATTTGGGAAAAGTGACTGTTGAAATGATGGCCTCAATGATGTAAATGCACTCATACACCAAGCAATGGACATATAGAATCAAACAAAGCAAGACTCACAATCATAGAGAGAGATATGCACACAAGAATGGAAATAATGGTTAAAAGATGTAACCATGCAATAGGCTCAAAAATTTCATGCTTGTGTTCTTAACTCAATCATTATGTTCCAAAATACATTCTTAAAGCAAGTTTACTACAAAAAAAAATTTTAGAATTTTGGTAGGTCACCTAGGACACAGTTTCTTGAAAAGGAAGTTATTGTTTTGACCAAGTAACTCTATAGAAACTAACTATCATGCAAGGGTATTTACAAGCAAAACTAACTACACATGCAATATATTAACTTCTAAGCAAAAGATAAATCCATGGGTATTGAGGGGAAGAGAATGTTACCCATGGAGATCGGTCGAACGACCTCCCCACACTTTAGAAATTAGCACGGTCTTCCGTGCTACGAATAATACGCAAGGGACGGTCAGGACCGGAACCTTCACTATCCCCATCATCAGAGCTCCCATCACTTCAGTTTGAGGTGGATGTGAATATTTCGGGTTCCTCCATGCTGGGGGTAACACAACGCAGAAGCTTCTTGATGTAAGTGTACCGGCGGTGGTTGCGCCGCTCATATCTATCAAGCTTCCGGTGAAGATCTTCTATCCTTTGATGTGTGGATCGAAGTGGTGGTGATGATGAGCTAGAAGGAAAAAGAAGTGGCGGGGCCATGTCGAGGCTTGGTTTGCTCATGGGAAGGTGTAGGTATTTCCCGCTTGGGACCACATCGCCCTTAGCCGGAACTATGATCTTTTTGTCCTTGGCTTCCCAAGAAACACCCATAGCAGCAACTAAGTCATACACCAATACTGGAAATGGCAAATTACCCCGGTCGTGAACTTGACTCATCGCTTGCTTGACAAGAAGCAGAATATTCATCGGCTTCTCCGTGAGAACACACCAAACAAGCAAGGCGAGGTCTGCCGTGAGGGACGACTTGTGGGTCCTAGGTAGCACATAGTGGGATAGGATCTGGGCCCAAGCTCTAGCTTCCACAGTAAGGAAGCGAGCGTCAATGCTCTTGGGCCTCATCCGGAGTCGACCTTGGGTCCAAAATGTCCCTAGCTCAGCAATGACTCGGAGAATCGAGTCCCAATTGAATCCATACTTCTCTCGCTGATGTAAGACTTCTTGGTAGCCATCCATGTCACTTGGCACTGGTAGGACATTAAGCACTTGCTGAATAGCCTCTTCTGAAACCGAGACTTACTTTCGGCGCATGTATACCGATTGAAGAGAGGGAAGATGGTAGTTAGTGTAGAATTCTCCCACCCAAGAGAGGTTGATTTCCCTTGGTTTCCTCAAAAGAAACTCCCATCCTCGCTGTTCAATGCGGGGCAAAATATAAGGAGCGACCTTGTCCGGCGGAGCGAGTAGATGCTCAGGATGATAGTTCCTTACAGCTATGGAGGGGAACATAAGTTCACAAAAGCGGTTGGTGAACCTTGAGGAATCTTTTGCCGGTTTGCCCTTGTCATTCTCATCAAAAGGAGCGGGTGTCTTCCCTTTCTTAGATAGGGGTTTGGCTCCTAATGAAGAGCGCGCCTTAGAATTTGACTTTTGGGGTGCCCTTTTTGCGGCCGGTTTCCTTGAAGCTATCTTCTTGCCTTTCTTGGTGGCTATCCTGAAAAGGAAGAGAAGGAAGGAAAACATTAAACCCAAGAATCAATTTGACAAAAAAATGCAAGTGACTTGTGGTGCCCATGATGAATGTAAAAGCAAGGGTCACAACACTTGGCATGGGATGCAAGAGGAAGTAAAGCATGCAATGGCATGAGAAGAGTAGTCTCAAGCATCCATAATAAAGAGCAAGTCATGTTCAATTAATATCTAATTGGCAAGTATAAACTTTAAGCACACAAATTAGACTCAATGCATTTAAGAGAAAGTAAGTGAATGAGGAGGGAGCACCAATTTGAAAAATCTATAACTAAAATGAACCAAAATGGTATATGTACATTTCCTCGAACACTTGGCGTGCAATAATCAAGCAATGAACAATTATGAGATATTAAACCAATTCAAAGCCCAAAATGGAACATCAATCATCACATAAACATCACACAATGGGAAAGATAAGAAAAAGAATGACAAAAGATCTATTAATGCAAATTAAGCTCAAATTCAACATCCATGGAGAAATAAGGAAAAAGGAAAGGTAAGCAAACAAAAAGCAAGAAACATCATCATGCAAGTAAAAGGGAAACTAAGTAAAGTAATAAGAAGCATCTAACTAGAGGAAATAATGCAAGAGAAAATAAAGAAGAGAAGTAGAAGAATTGAAACCTTGAAAAGTATGAAGGAACAAGGTTGAATCTTCTTTTGTGAAGATGAGAAAGAAAATGGGAGAGGTGTAGTGCCACCGGAAAAGTTGGTTGTCGCCGGTGAGTGGCTGGAGACAGTGGTGGGGGGGTAGGGAATAAGAAGAGGGGAAGGGAGATGATGGGGGGGAGAAGGAAAAAAAACTAAGAAAGAAAAGGGTTTGAGAGAAAGAAAAACAGGGCAAGGCGCGAAGTATAAAACTGACTCGCGCAACCGGCGCGCGCGCGCAAGGTGCACTGGCGCGTCGGTGAGGATGCTAGCAGAGGACGCGTGTGCGTCAGTGGCGCACGCGCGCGAGGGGAGTTGTGCCTTAGGCACAGAAGTGGCACAAAGTTAGCTCAAGTCTCTGGTTTTTGTACCAGAGTGAATCAGTGAGGCAGGTGCGCGGACGCGCACCTTGCGCGGACGCGTGCTTGAGGTATTCCGCAACTGGCGCGGATGCGCACAACGCGCGAACGCATCATTTTTGGCACAAGGTTGGCCCAATTGTGGCACAACTCTCTGGATTTTGTACCAGAGAGTCCACATATCTCCATCGGCGTGCGCGCGCACCGTGCGCTGGTGCGTCGATGGTTAATTTGCAAGGGTGCGCGCAGGCAGCATGTACGCGAACGCGTCGGTGCCTGGCGCGAGTTGGGCACAAAGTGGTCATGACTCTCGGGTATTTGGCCCAAGAGTGAAATTTTGCCACTGGCGCGCACGCGCACTGTGCGCTGGTGCGTCGGTGCCTTTCTTCAAAGAAATATTTTTGTTTTCTTTATCTTTTTCACATCCTATCTATATGAACATTCTACCTATCCAACAAAAGCAACAAAGATAGCATTCCTATGCACTCAATCAATCATCAAAAGATCACAAAATTCACAAAAAACTAAAGATATGAACAAGATGGTATAAACAAGGAAGATCTTACCACGGTGGGGTGCCTCCCAACAAGCACTTTTCTTTAACGTCCTTAAGTTAGACGGTCCTTTTCTTAAGCTTCCTCTGTCCTTGGTGTATCCTCCAATATATACACCTCTAACTCTCTTGGGGGCTTGCAACCATGATACTTCTTCACTCTATGTCCATTCACTTTGAAAGTTGTTTCACTCTTGGGATCAAACAATTCCACTACTCCGTAGGGCTTCATCTCCTTCACCTTGAAAGGTCCTTCCCATCTAAAACGGAGCTTGCCAGGCATAAATTGGAGCCTTGAGTTGTAGAGGAGGACCTCATCACCTTCTTGAAAGTCCTTCTTCCGGATGTGATGGTCATGAAATGCCTTAGTCTTTTCCTTGTAAATTCGGGCATTCTCATATGACTCGTTCCTCAAACACTCAAGCTCTTCTAGTTGTAACTTCCTAGCTTCACCCGCCTTGGCTAAATTCATGTTGCACTGCTTTACCGCTCAATAGGCTCAATGCTCAATCTCCACCAAAAGGTGGCACGCCTTACCATAGACGATCTGGAAATGACTCATCCCTATCGGAGTCTTGTAGGCCGTTCTATACGCCCATAGTGCATCTCCTAACCGGAGGCTCCAATCCTTTCTTTGTGGATTGACCACTTTCTCCAAGATTCTCTTGATTTCCCGGTTGGACACTTCTGCTTGTCCATTTGTTTGCGGATGATAAGCAGTAGCAACCTTATGCGACACTCCATAGCGCTTGAGCAATGCTTCTACCTTCCTGTTACAAAAGTGGGATCCTTGGTCGCTCACGATTGCTCGTGGCGACCCATAACGGCATACAATGTGATTCCTAATGAAAGAAACAACGGCATTGGCGTCGTCAAGGCGGGTAGGTACGGCCTCTACCCACTTTGACACGTAGTCAACCGCTAACAGAATATACAGATACCCACTAGAGTTGGGAAACAGTCCCATAAAGTCAATGCCCCATACATCAAATATCTCATAGAACAACATAGGTTGCTGAGGCATTTCATCCCTTTGGGATGCGTTTCCTGACTTCTCACAATGATGGCAAGACACACATAACCGGTTAGCATCCCTGAATAAGGTTGGCCACCAGAATCCACAATCCAACACTTTTTTAGCAGTCCTTTGTGGGACAAAGTGGCCACCACATTCGGACGAATGACAAGCTTCAAGAATTGGTTGGAATTCAGACTCCGGGACACATCTTTGAATTACTTGGTCTACGCCTCTCTTCCACAAGTGAGGGTCATCCCAAATATAGTATTTGGAATTACTCCTCAACTTGTCCCTTTGATTTTTTGAAAAGTTGGGAGGGAAGATTCTTGCAACCAAGTAGTTCGCCATTCGGGCAAACCAAGGAAGGCTATCCGACATAGCATGCAAACTATCCAATGGGAATAAGTCATTGATCGGAAATGGATCAATTTTTAAATTCTCAATGCGGCTTAAATGATCTGCAACCAGGTTTTGAGATCCACTCCGGTCCCTAATCTCAATGTCGAATTCTCGCAAAAGCAAGATCCAACGTATGAGTCTAGGCTTTGACTCATTCTTTGTCAATAAGTACTTTAAAGCTACATGATCCGTGTATACCACTATCTTTGAACCTAGCAAATAAGATCTGAATTTATCTAAAGCATGAACAATAGCTAGGAGTTCTTTTTCAGTAGTGGTATAGTTGGATTGTGCCGCATCTAATGTCTTAGAAGAGTAAGTGATGAGCGGATAATTTATACGCTTTTTGGCATTGTTTTTAGTATGTTTTTAGTATATTTTAATTAGTTTTTATTATATTTTTATTAGATTTTAAATAAAAATAACTTTTCTGGACTTTACTATGAGTTTGTGTGTTTTTCTGTGATTTCAGGTATTTTCTGGCTGAAATTGAGGGACCTGAGCAAAAATCTGATTCAGAGGCTGAAAAAGGACTGCAGATGTTGTTGGATTCTGACCTCCCTACACTCTAAGTGGATTTTCTGGAGCTACAGAAACCCAATTGGCGCACTATCACTTGCGTTGGAAAGAAGACATCCTGGGCTTTCCAGCAATATATAATAGTCCATACTTTGCCCAAGATTTGATGGCCCAAACAGGCGTTCCAAGTCAGCTCAAGAATTCTGGCGTTTAACTCCAGAACTGGCACAAAAGCTGGAGTTAAACGCCCAAAGTGACACAAAAGTTGGCGTTTAACTCCAAGTAAAGACTCTACACATGGAAGCTTCAATGCTCAGCCCAAGAACACACCAAGTGGGCCCGGAAGAAGATTTCTGCATTAATTACCTATTTCTGTAATCCTAGGCTACTAGTTTTCTATAAATAGGACCTTTTGCTATTGTATTTTCATCTTTGGATTATCTTTTGATCCCTTGATCACGTTTTGGAGGCTG
This sequence comes from Arachis ipaensis, assembly GCF_000816755.2. Taxonomy (NCBI): domain Eukaryota; kingdom Viridiplantae; phylum Streptophyta; class Magnoliopsida; order Fabales; family Fabaceae; genus Arachis; species Arachis ipaensis. The sequence goes on along the minus strand of NC_029785.2, from coordinate 98,223,106 downwards.
GCCTCTCGGTCATGCCTAGACCTTGTTCTTATGTATTTTCAACGGTGGAGTTTCTACACACCATAGATTAAGGTGTGGGGCTCTACTGTTTTTCATGAATTAATACAAAGTACTATTGTTTTTCTATTCAACTCAAGTCTATTTCTTCTCCAAGATATTCATTCGCTCCCAAGAACATGATGAATGTGATGATTATGTGACACTCATCACCATTCTCACCTATGAACGCGTGACTGACAACCACTTCCGTTCTACATGCAAACAAGCTTGAATGTGTATCTCTTGGGTTTCTAATCTAATATTAGAACCTTCGTGGTACATACTAGAATTATTGGCGGTCATTCTTGAGATCCGGAAAGTCTAAACCTTGTCTGTGGTATTTCGAGTAGGATCTGAGAAGGGATGATTGTGACGAGCTTCAAACTCGCGATTGTTGGGCGTGTGACAGACGCAAAAGGATCAATGGATCCTATTCTAACATGATCGAGAACCGACAGATGATTAGCCGTGCGGTGACAGCGTGCGTAGAATATTTTCACTGAGAGGACGGGAAGTAGCCATTGACAACGGTGATGCCCAACATAAAGCTTTCCATGGAAAGGAGTATGAATGATTGGAAGAAGGCAATAGGAAAGCAGAGGTTCAGGAGGAACAAAGCATCTTCATACGCTTATCTGAAATTCCTACCAATGAATTACATAAGTATCTCTATCTTTATCTTATTTTATGTTTTATTTATCTTTAATTATCAATCCTCCATAACCATTTGAATCTGCCTGACTGAGATTTACAAGATGACCATAGCTTGCTTCAAGCCGACAGTCTCCATGTGATTCACGTTTGAGAGCTCCAAGTCTTTGGCACCATTGTTGATGATCACAATTTCGTGCACCAGATCCCAAAAACGAGCGGACCTCCCTCACGGATGAGGGGTGAGGCAAAGTGGTGATAACATCGACCTTGGCCGGGTCTACAGAAATGCCTTCATGAGATACTACATGTCCTAACACTATACTTTGTTGTACCATAAAGTGACATTTTTCAAAATTTAAGACAAGGTTAGTGTCAACACATCTAGCTAGGACCTTGGCCAAGCTCTCTAAACAAAAATTGAATGAAGTACCATAAACGCTGAAGTCGTCCATAAAGACTTCCAGGCAATTCTCCATTAGATGGGAGAAGACACTCGTCATGCGCCACTGAAAAGTAGCGGGTGCGTTACATAGTCCAAATGGCATCCTTTTATAGGCAAAGGTGCCAAACGGATAAGTAAACGTGGTCTTCTCCTGATCTTCAGGAGTAATATGTATCTGGAAGTAGCCAATAAATCCATCAAGAAAGCAGTAGTGAGATTTACCTGCCATGCGGTCTAGCATCTAATCGATGAAGGGTAAGGGGTAATGGTCCTTCCGTGTGGCGGCGTTCAATCTTCTGTAGTCAATACATACTCGCCACACATTTTGTACTCTTTTAGTGACCATTTCACCGTCGTCCTTCTCGACCGTTGTGATGCCCGACTTCTTGGGGACAACTTGAACCGGGCTCACCCACTCACTGTCGGAAATTGGGTATATGATATCCGCATCCAGTAATCGGGTGACCTCTTTCTTCACTACATTGAGGATGGTTGGGTTGAGCCTCCTTTGCGGTTGCCTAACCGGCTTAGCTCCATCTTGGAGAAATATCCTATGCATGCACTTGCGGGAGTCAATTCCCACAATATCCGCTAGGCTCCATCCTATTGCTTTCCTGTACTCTCTGAGAACATCTAGGAGCTTTCCCTCTTCTTCACTTGAGAGCTCACTAGCAATAATGACCGGAAACCTTTGGTTATCCTCTAAGAAAGCATACTTCAAATGAGATAGAAGGGGCTTCAATTCACTTTTTATCTCAAGTTGAGGTTCCTTTTCATCAATCTCATGGGATTTATTCTCGACAAATTCTTCATGTTCATCTTCTTGGTCATCCGTCTCCTCAACAATGGGGTAGCACAACTTGTCATTGTCTTCTTCTTGCACTTCCGCTACCACTTCATCAATCACATCACATCGTAGCACAGAATGTTCTTCGGGAGAATGTTTCATGGCTTCCTCTAAATTGAACTTGATAGTCTTGTCTCCAACCCCAAAGGAATATATACCGGTGAAGGCATCTAACTTGAATTTGGAGGTTTTGAGGAAGGGTCTACCAAGTAGAACGGAGGAGGAGCTTCTATTTTCTGTTGGAGGCATTTCAAGGATGTAAAAGTCAACCGGAAAAACCAAATTTTAATTGCCACGAGTACATCTTCCGCTATCCCCATCACTGTGATCACACTCTTATCGGCTAAGGCAAATCTCGCCGCCGACTTCTTTAACTGAGCTAAATTCAACCGCACATAGATAGAAAGTGGCATGATGCTTACACAAGCTTCCAAGTCACACATACAATCATGAAAAGTGTATCCACCAATACAACAAGACACTAAGCACGGTCCAGGGTCTCCACATTTTCTTGGAATAGGTTCCATCAAGGAAGAAATTGAACTACCCAAGGATAATGTCTCCAATTCTCTTATCCTATCCTTGTGTGTACACAAGTCTTTCAAAAATTTTGCATACTTTGGAATTTGTTGAATAGCATCAAGGAGTGGTATGGTTACCTCAACCTTTTTGAACACTTGAAGCATGTTCAATTCAAACTCCGGTGTCTTCTTCGCCTTCTTCATCAAGGGTGGACGGTTGTTGTAATTCACATTGGCTACCACAAGGGCATGTTCCTCTTGAATTTGATGGCATTGGTCGGTGTAATGTGTGGTGCTAGAGCACAAACCACAAATTCTAGGAGGCCTTCAAGTTGAGCAACCGGAGGTGGGGCTTGGACGGCTTGGATGGAGTAGTATTCCTTTTGATCCCTTTGGATTTGTGTAAGGAAGGTGGTCATATCCCCACGTGCCTTGGTTAGACTTGCTTCGGAGGGGGATGGTTCTACCACACCCTTGAGAGGATTACTTCTCACCCTTGTGTGTTGTGTAGCTTCGGCAACATCCTTTATCAAATTCCAAGCTTCTACCTCCGTCTTGTTTTTCGAAAGGGAACCGCGACTAGAAGCGGTGAGTAATCTTCTATCTTCCGCACAAAGACCTCCGGTAAAGTAGCTAATGAGCAAGTGAGTGGTCATTCCGTGGTGTGGACATGACTCCAATAGCCTCTTGAACCGAGACCAATACTCGTACAAACTCTCTTGGTCTCTTTGCATTATACCCGAAATCTCTTTCCGGATGTAGTCGGTCTTCTCCGGTGGGAAGAACTTATCAAGAACCTCTCTTCTCAAGAAATCCCAATTTGTCACAATCTCATCCGGTAGCGAGTAGAACCATGTTTTTGCTTGCGCTTCAAGAGAGAAAGGGAAGGCAAAAAACCATGATAGCTACCTCATCGGCTCCATGCCTTCGAGCCGTAGAACAAGCAACTTGAAAATCCTTCAAATGTCGGATGGGGTCTTGACCCGGCAACCCATGATACTTAGGATGTAGATTTATCAAGCTACTCTTCAACTCAAAGTTTGGATCAAGGTTAGGATACCTTGCTTGCAACGGTTGAAGTATGATATCCGGAGCTCCTTGCTCATGCAAAGTGATCCGGCGTGGCTCTGCCATGTGTGGCTCACCTGTAGGATGCAAAGATGTATTAGTAGTGTCAACAGAAGAATAGGAAGTAGCGGACTCCAAGTCACTCTCGGTGACGTCTAGTGATTCGGTATTTTCCTCAAGAGTACTAGGCGTATAGTCCAACCGCCGTCTAGCTTGCCGAGTGTGTAACAAAGCTCTTTCGATCTCAGGATCAAAATTGGCTAAGCTAGAATTCGGTTGAGACCGAGTCATCAAACTTGAAAGTCATAGCACAAATGCAAAAGAAATCTAAACTATAGCTAAGTATTGAGAGAAGTAAAATATCTACAATATTCATATATTCACATAACCAATATCAAGGCATATGTTGCAACCATTCCCCGGCAATGGCGCCAAAAATTTGATAGGCTCCCAAGGGTGTATTGGTAAAGATTTTCTCCAATAAAACCACGGTGCAAGTATAGCTCTACCAACAACAATCCTCGGGGGTCAAATTTAGAGAGGGATTTGGTTGTCACAAGTTCAACCCCAATAGAAATAACCGAAGTATTCAAATCTCGGGTCGTCTCACAAGGAATGGGCAAACATGTGCTTCAACATTGGTTAGAAATACGGGGTTGTGAGTTATGAGCATAAAAATAAATGGGAATCTTAACAAGCAAGTATTCTTAAATTGCAACAAACTAATTCAACTATCTAAGCAAAACATGAGCAATTCCAATGAACAAGCAACATTCCACTTAATTCTATTATAAACCAAGCAAGAAACTGTAACTAAAGCAAATAATTTGGGAAAATTGGTTTTCAAATATGAATAATAAAAGCAATTCTTGGCTAGGCATGGGAATTGGGGTCACGATCCTTGTCTAACAACCGTATCTTGACAATTATGAGGAACCAAGCTCATTAAGTCTACCCTCAAAGTCTTAAGTACGTGATATCTACTCCTAGACTTGAAGTACGTCAAATGGCTTTGATAACATCAACCCATAAGTCCCAACTACCTACTAATTGGATTAGTAGTGGGTTGGCATCAATGAGTATCAAATTGACCACCAAGGGCTCCCAAATCATCAAATCCATTAGACCCAATGACTCAAGTTTACCCAATTCGCTTGAACTAGGCCAAGAGTAAAGAAGACTACTCCATAATCAAAGTAAACAATACATCGAACACTAGGTAAGTGATGAGCGGATAATTTATACGCTTTTTGGCATTGTTTTTAGTATGTTTTTAGTAGGATCTAGTTACTTTTAGGGATGTTTTCATTAGTTTTTATGTTAAATTCACATTTCTGGACTTTACTATGAGTTTGTGTGTTTTTCTGTGATTTCAGGTATTTTCTGGCTGAAATTGAGGGACTTGAGCAGAAATCAGATTCAGAGGTTGAAAAAGGACTACTGATGCTGTTGGATTCTGACCTCCCTGCACTCAAAGTGGATTTTTTGGAGCTACAGAACTCGAAATGGCTCGCTTCCAATTGCGTTGGAAATTAGACATCCAGGGCTTTCCAGAAATATATAATAGTCCATACTTTGGCCTAGAATAGACGACGTAAACTGGCATTCAACGCCAGCTCTTTGCCCAAATCTGGCGTCCAGCGCCAGAAAAGGATCCAAAACCAGAGTTGAACGCCAGAAATGGATCAAAACCTGGCGTTCAACTCCACCAATGGCCTCTGCACGTGCTACACTTAAGCTCAGCCCAAACACACACCAGGTGGGCCCCGGAAGTGGATTTATGCATCAATTACTTACTCATGTAAACCCTAGTAGCTAGTTTATTATAAATAGGACCTCTTACTATTGTATTAGACATCTTTGGTCTCAGTTTTAATATTTTGATCATCTTAGGATCTTAGGATCATCTTTGAACGCATTGTTCTTAGACCAAGGGGGCTGGCCATCTCGGCCATGCCTGGACCTTCACTTATGTATTTTCAACGGTAGAGTTTCTACACTCCATAGATTAAGGTGTGGAGCTCTGCTGTTCTTCAAGGATTAATGCAAAGTACTACTGTTTTCTATTCAATTCTTCTTATTTCTCTTCTAAGATATCCATTCGCACCCAAGAACGTGATGAAGGTGATGATTATGTGTGACGCTCATCATCCTTCTCCCTTATGAACGCGTGCCTGACAAACACTTCTGTTCTACATGAAATAAGCTAGAATGAATATCTCTTAGATCTCTTAACCAGAATCTTCGTGGCGTAAGCTAGAATGATGGCGGCATTCAAGAGAATCCGGAAGGTCTAAACCTTGTCTGTGGTATTCCGAGTAGGATTCAATGATTGAATGACTCTGACGAGCTCCTAACTCGCGATTGCAGGGCGTTAGTGACAGACGCATAAGGATAGTAAATCCTATTCCAGCATGATCGAGAACCGACAGATGAATAGTCGTGCCATGACAGGGTGCGTGAGAATATTATTCACTGAGAGGATAAGATGAAGACATTGGCAAGGGTGATGCCTCCAGACGATTAGCCGTGCCGTGACAGGGCATTGGATCATTTTCCTGAGAGATGACCGAAAGTAGCCATTGACAGTGGTGATGTATCACATAAAGCCAGCCATGGAAAGGAGTGAGACTGATTGGATGAAGATAGCAGGAAAGCAGAGGTTCAGAGGAACGAAAGCATCTCCATTCGCTTATCTGAAATTCCTACCAATGATTACATAAGTATCTCTCTCCCTATTCTATTATTTATTATTCAAAAACTCCATGATTATTTTATATCCGCCTGACTGAGATTTACAAGGTTACCATAGCTTTCTTCATTCCAACAATCTCCGTGGGATTCGACCCTTACTCACGTAAGGTATTACTTGGACGACCCAGTGCACTTGCTGGTTAGTTGTATCGAAGTTGTGAACCATGGTATTGGCACCATGTTATTGGCGCCATTTCCAGGGGAAGAAAGAGCCATGAATTTTACATAATTAAAGTGTAATCACGATTACGCGTACCAAGTTGCTCACGTTGCCAGGGATTGTTCGAGCCTGGACATCACAATTTCGTGCACCAAGTTTTTGGCACCGTTGCCGGGGATTGTTCGAGTTTGGACAACTGATGGCTCATCTTGTTGCTCAGATTAGGTAATTTTCTTTTCGTTTTGTTTTCAAAAAAAAATTCTTTCAAAAATATTTCTAAAATTTTCTCATCTGTTTTCGAAAAAAATAAAAATGTTTTCAAAAATAAAATTTATTCAGAATTTTTAAGAATGAATTCTAGTGTTTCATGAAGCATGTGAAGCCTGGCTGGCTGTAAAGCCATGTCTAAATTCTTTTGGACTGAGGCTTCCAAACCATCAGAGGTAAGTTACATACTTGATAAATGATGAGCAGCAATTTGTTATCAAGAGCAATATACTCTAGTGTTAAATGCTGAAGCTTGGCTGGCCATTGGCCATGTCTAGTGTTTTGGACTGGAGGTTTCTTTGAAAGCTTGGCTGGCTAGTGAGCCATGTCTAATTCCTGGACTGAAGCTTTAGACTAAGAATGCAAGATTCCTGGAATTCATATTAAAAATTTTGGAATCCTTATTTTTCTCTTTCAATTAATTTTCGAAAAAAAAATCCAAAAAAAATTAGAAAATCGTAAAAATAAAAAAAAAAATATTTTTGTGTTTCTTGTTTGAGTCTTGAGTCATGTTATAAGTTTGGTGTCAATTGCATATGCATCTTACATTTTTCGAAAATTTCATGCATTCATAGTGTTCTTCATGATCTTCAAGTTGTTCTTGGTAAGTCTTCTTGTTTGATCTTGATGATTTTTTGTTTTGTGTCTTTTCATGTTTATCATATGCATTTTTGAATTCTTAGTGCCTAAGCATTAAAGAATTCTAAGTTTGGTGTCTTGCATGTTTTCTTTGCATTAAAAATTTTTCAAAATGGTGTCTATGATGTTCATCTTGACATTCATAGTGTTCTTGGTGTTCATCTTGACATTCATAGCATTCTTGCATGCATTCATTTTTTTGATCTAAAAAAATTTCATGCATTGCATAATTTTCATGTTTTTCATAAAAATTCAAAAAATCAAAAAAAATATCTTCCTCTTTTCTCTCATCAAATTCGAAAATTTGGGTTGACTTTTTCAAAAATTTTTAAAATCAAGTTGTTTCTTATGAGTCAAATCAAATTTTCAATTTGAAAATCTTATCTTTTTCAAAATCTTTTTCAAAAATCAAATCTTTTTCAAAATTCTTAGTTATTTTCGAAAATTCCAAAAATATTTTTCAAAAATCTTTTTCTTATTTTTAGACCAAATTTTAGAAAATAACATAATCAATTAATGTTTTGATTCAAAAATTTGAAGTTTGTTACTTGCTTGTTAAGAAAGATTCAAACTTTAAGTTCTAGAATCATATCTTGTGATTTCTTATGAATCAAGTCATTAATTGTGATTTTAAAAATCAAATCTTTTTCAAAACTAATTTCAATCATATCTTTTCAAAAATATCTTCTTATCTTTTTCTAAAATATGATTTCAAAATATCTTCTCTAACTTCCTAACTTCTTATCTTTTCAAAATTGGTTTTCAAAATTTGTTTCAACTAACTAACTAACTTTTTGTTTGTTTCTTAACTTTTTCAAAACCACCTAACTAATTCTCTCTTTCTAATTTTTGAAAATATCTCCCCCTTTTTCAAAAATTTCTTTTTAATTAACTAATTATTTTTATTTTTATTTCTGCAGAGGTAAATTACTTAGGTGAACCTTATGGAAACACCTATAACTCAACATGGAGAAATCATCCAAATTTCTCATGGAAGGATCAAAAGCCTCAACAAGGCTTTAATAATGGTGGAAGAAACAGATTTAGCAATAGCAAGCCTTTTCCATCATCAACTCAGCAACAGACAGAGAAATCTGAACAAAATACTTCTAATTTAGCAAATTTAGTCTCTGATCTGTCCAAGGCCACTGTAAGTTTCATGAATGAAACAAGGTCTTCCATTAGAAACTTGGAAGCACAAGTGGGCCAGCAGAGTAAAAGGATCACTGAAATCCCTCCTAGTACTCTCCCAAGCAATACAGAAGAGAATCCAAAAAGAGAGTGCAAGGCCATTGACATAAGCACCTTGGCCGAACCTGTGAGGAGAGGAGAGGACGTGAATCCCAAGGGGGAAGACCTCCTGGGACATCCAGTGATCAATAAAGAGCTTCCCTCTGAGGAACCAAAGGACTCTGAGGCTCATCTAGAGACCATAGAGATTCCATTGAACTTCCTTATGCCCTTCATGAGCTCTGATGAGTATTCCTCTTCTGAAGAGAATGAGGATGTTACTGATGAGCAAACTGCCAAGTTTCTTGGTGCAATCATGAAGCTGAATGCCAAATTGTTTGGCATTGATGCTTGGGAAGTTGAACCTCCCTTGTTCATCAATGAACTAAGTAATCTGGATCAACTGACATTGCCACACAACACACCCCTCTACACCCTTCTTGGCCGAAACCACATCTCCCTCTCCCTCTCCATATTTCTTCTTCTTCTTCTTCTTCTATTCTTTTGTTTATTGCTCGAGGGCGAGCAATATTCTAAGTTTGGTGTGGTAAAAGCATAGCTTTTTTTGTTTTTCCATTACCATTGATGGCATCTAAGACCGAAGAATCCTCTAGAAGAGGGAAAGGGAAGATAAAAGCTTCCACATCCGAGTCATGGGAGATGGAAAGGTTCATCTCCAAAGCCCATCAAGACCACTTCTATGATGTTGTGGCCAAAAAGAAGGTGGTCCCTGAGGTCCCTTTTAAACTCAAAAGAAATGAGTATCCGGAGATCCGACATGAAATTCAAAGAAGAGGTTTGGAAGTTCTAACAAATCCCATCCAACAAGTCGGCATCCTAATGGTTCAAGAGTTCTATGCCAATACATGGATCACCAAGAACC